>NC_062202.1:4118453-4280953 GCF_912470025.1 Vespa velutina | reverse complement strand
GGGGGGATGGCAAGGGTGTGGGGGAAGAGAAAAGTCGCGTTCTACGTTGACGAGCAAGAATTATCCGATCCTCCCTTTCCCTTCGTTCGATGAACGTGCCGTTTCCTACCTAGGGTATATAAACGATCGTTTTACACGACAAATGCTACGCAAGCCTGGAACTCGATCGGAATCGATTGTTGGAATTAAATGGAAGAGATGGATCGTTAGGAGAATTCTTACTTTTTTTTTCTTATTATTTATTTTCTTCTTTTCTTTCTTTGTTTTTTTTTTTTTTTTTTTTTTTTTTTGCTAATCTCGCGTAATGATACTCTCTCTTTTTCTCTCCTTTTCTTTTCTTTTTTTCTCTTCTTTTTCTGTTTGTTCGTTTTCTTCCCTCTCATAATAAAATAACTCATTGGATACTACTTACCTACTAGATCAGATCTTATTTTTTTTATCATCGCATATTCAATTCAATAAATAATCGTCGAGTCGTTCGCGTCCGACGATTATTCGTTTCATGATTCGCATGATGATATCGACGATGTAAATGATCGACGAAATTAATGAAAGTTGATAAAAAAAGTCCGATGGTTGATTCGTGTCAACAGTTCGAAGTTTCATGACTAATATTAGAATCATTTATCTAAGAATAGACCATAATGAATCAATGATTAAATTATATATCAACGTGTCAAATAGATTTGGTGATATCGATGGGGTAAAGGGGCGAGGGGGAGGGAGGGGGGGGGGGGGAGATGTATCGTAAAGATATCTATATCTATACCGGTTGATAAAATCTTTAAGGTGATATAAGTTAACATACGGTAAATTCAATACCTACATATGTATATACATAGATATCGAGTGAATGAATTCATTGCTTATGGTGATAGAGGCTCGTGCGCATATTCACACATTCGTTTGATTTCAGCAAATAGATACTCAAGCGGAAGCAAGGCATGTATTATAGTATTCGGTCTTGCTGAGTTCTTTACGACTGCGACCTTAACTCCTTTGGAATTTTACGGCGACCTTCAGCGATGAACAGATATTCCTCACCATTCTTATTTCTATTCTCTCCTTTTCTCTCTTTTCTTCTCTTCTCTTTTCTTTTATACTATCGCTATAGAAAATTATAAATAACTCCGTCAAATATTATTGTCTCCTATTCAAGTCTCTTATTTCATTTCGTATCATTGGAAAATTCAATAGGGAAAAAGTCTAAAGATTTTCCTCGTATAAAATCTCAAAAGATTATGGTCCTTTCCCCCCACCATTCCCCTTTGCCAGACAGTCTTACGTTTTAGATTAGATCTAACGATTTTAATTTTTATCGTCGTATTATAATGATCGTATATTGTTAACACTTCGGCAAAATCCAATACATTTTGATTTTTCCTATACGATGATTTTTCCCTAATCGCGCATTGTGCAAAACGCAACTGGACATATGCTATGTACGAAACATATGCTTTTGTAGAAACGTGTTCATGTCTGTTATTCATAGTGCTATATATATATATATATATATATATATGTATATATAGACGTAGGTATAATGTTAATGCATTCAGGGATTCGTAGAATACGAGATCTCGATTTCTCTTGATAAAGTTATTTCTACGGCGTGTTAAAGAGATATCCAAGAGATATGCCACCTATCGATGCTTTACGTTCTAGCATTATATTCGAGCATATGCTTGTGTCTTTCTCACTAACGCAAGAAGAAGTTAGAAGATTCAACTGGATTTACCCTGTGAACTCTTGATCCCATAGGAGCTTTCGTGTTCCACGATCGATAAGATAGATTAAGAATAAACCATACGACTATTTCGAAGGCGGTGTTAACGATCGAACGGCTTTATTTATTCTCTAACATAGATCGTAAATCGATCGATTGGAGAAATCCACGAGAGACGGTTCAACTTCGACGTGACGTTTTATTGATTTACGAAATTCATCGTTAACTTTGATGACTCTGAAAAAGGATTTGTAATGATTATTTATATATACATGCATACATATACACACACACACACACACACACACACATATATATATATATATATATATATAATATATGTATATAAAAATAGGGAAAACGTTTCACGAACTTTGTCAATCGAACGATTTTGATGAAAGAAATAGAAAAATATTACATACATTTTGTTTTAGATCATTCGCATGATTATCCTTCGGTCAGGATAAATTCTTGCTCGCTTTCAAGGATTTTAGTTGCCTCGATGAGCATACACGTTCCGCCATTCTCTTCGACATTATAACATAGGTAATACGTATGTACGTTTATATATATATATGTATGTATGTATGTATGTATGTATGTATGTATGTATGCTCGGATGTTGCATCGTTATTATTACCAGCACGGTTACAGCTTGTACCGTTCGCGAATGATAATGATCATTCGAGTATCTTCTCTTTCTCTCTCTCTCTCTCTCTATCTATCTATCTATCTATCTATCTATCTTTTTATCTCTATCTATAGATCCATCTTTTTCTCTCGTTGATACATTTACTCGAGCATGTCGATCAATGTATCTCGAAACTCTCGGGAGAAATATCAGCGATATAATAACGGTGTAATTTAAGTGGGATTTATCGATTAGGAAAATTCGTACATTGAAATGTTAGCAAGTTTTAATGTGATCGTTTGAAAAATGATCGTTGCGTTATATAATTTGAACGTTGAAAGAAGAAGAAGTCGAAGAAGAAAATAAAAAAGAGTGGAGAAAGAAGACGAAAAAAAGGAAAAAAGAAAGAAAGAAGGAAAAGAAGAAAAGAGAAACGAAGGCAAAATGGAAAAGAAAAAAAATATCAAGTGGCAGACATTATGAATGAGTCAGAGAAAAACGGTAGTTAAAAAGGGAGGAATAAATAGTATGGAAAGATCGATCGATCGATCGATAGAGTGGAATGGAAAAGGTTAGTCGCAAATCTACGTTTATCAGGTAACTCTTGTAAACGGCGATAGCATAGCTATTGCTCGTAAGAGGAGACGACAATGAACGCGGACAGTAGTAGTAACGGACGAGCTACTGTAGATCCCAAAGAAGAATAAGAATAAGAAGACGCGAAGAAGAGGAGAACGAGAAGGAGTAGGAGGTAGATGAGGGAGGAGGAGGTGATGGTATAGAAGGAGACGAAGAAGATGGTGGAGTAAAAGAATAAGAAGGAAGAGGAGAAGGAGGATCTCGAAAGGCTGCACGTCGTTCTACCCTCCGACAAACTGTGTCGTCCCATCGGGTCTCGTTATTACGAGCGAATGGCTCGACCGCACGCACATAGCCAGGCCGGAAGGCAAAAAGTCGTTTTCGCGTAAAACGATCGCCGTTGGCCGGGCTTTCCGTCGTAAAATAGCGCCCACACGCGTTCAGAGACTGCTGGACCCAGCATCCAAGAGCAGCTTCCTTCCTTCCTTCCTTCCTTCCTTCCTTCCTTCCTTCCTTTCTACCTTCCTTTCTATCTTTCTATCTTCCTTTCTTTCCTTTCCTTTCCTTTCCTTCCTTTCTTCGTATCGGCAACAACGTGAGAATGTCCACGGGACCGTAAAAGTTACGCTCGTGAATTTTACGTCCAACGTGTCTTGTCCCCGATCACGAAAGGTCGCAGAAAAACCGCAGAATATGGTTGTACCTACAATGTGTACGTACAACCAAGCGAGACGATTCGCAGCAAGCTACTCGAACTTATGTATCTGCCTATCTAACCTACCTACCTACCTACGTATCTATCTATCTATATACCTACCTAAAGTATCGCTATCTTGGCTACCTTTTCTTTTTCATTTCTTTCTTTATTTGTTTATTTTTTTTTTTTTTTTTTTTTTTATTTATTTTCTTTATTTCTTTTTTTTCTTTTTTTTTTTTATTTCCCTAGAAACGTTTAGAACTAAACGACGTTTCGGAAAGATTCTAAATGTCGTTTGCTCGAAGAATAATTACCCTACTGATTTTAGCTCTGATCTTTTACTATTCTCTCTCTCTCTCTCTCTCTCTTCCTTCTTTTCCCTTGTTTTTTTGTTTCTCTTCTTCTTCTTCTACGTTCGGTCCACACATCGAGGTAATTAAATCTTTTAAATGACATTCCGATAAAATGTATAAGTTCTTCGTTAAAATACTCTACCTATCTACCTACCTAGCTACCTACCAGTTGTAGATACTATACTATAAGGTATATAACGTAACTGTGCAGCTCAAGAATTGCATAGTCGTAAATTTTACTTTCGATGCCGTTCGTCCGTACGCTGGAAGGACCGGGATAACCGCAGAATGCATATATTATTTAATGATATTCATAGATTTCTTTAACTTTGATGTTATACGCTACTATGCATAGTACTACATATAAATATATACGTACGTCGTATTTATTAAAAACTTATGAAAATTCGTGCGAGAAATATTTTTTTTTCATTTAGTCTTCTATAACGATAATTTAATATTATTATCATTGGAACGAGTCTAACCTACCTAGATAACGTGAAAATACGAATGAACATTTTCTATTATGTTGACGTTTAACGAAGAGACAATGTAGATTTCTAAAACCATTAAGTTAAGCTCGCTTTCTCTGACGGTGTCTTTTCAAAAGGATTATTATAATGATATTCATAGTTTTCTATTACGACCGAACGACAAAACGTAGTTATTCCAAACGCACAATACCCTCCTTCTTCTTACTATTTCTTTCCGAATCGTGCGGAAATGAAAGGATTCTCCGAATCGTACGGGACTGAAAGGAAAAAGAGAAAGAAAAAAGAATTTTCAATTTTAGAAATAGAGAAGATATATATATATATATATATATATATATATAAAAACAAAGGAAAAAGAAACTTAATTTCTATCCTTTTGTTCTCATTTTAATTAGGAAAAGAAAAGGTGCAGCGATGGAACAGGAGGAGGTGGAGCAGGAGGAGGAGGTGGAGGAGAGAAGAAAAAAAGAAGGGAAGATGGGTTCGTTGATTAACAATGTAATCGTTAAGGAGATAATTCCTAAGTGGCGATCGTGTCAATGCCCATTTAAAGTCGCACACAAACTCTTCGATACGTCGAGTCTACGTTAGCTCCCGGTAAGTCGATGTAACAATCTCTTCGCTTTTTTTTTTCATGCAAAAAAGAGAGGGATAGAGGGAAAGAGAGAAAAAGAGAGAGAGAGAGAGAGAGAGAGATGAGAACAAGCGAACGTGCAATTATAGTCTTCGGAAAGAAGATCCTCGTGCAAAGTTTTTCAATTTAATCGACCGATCAATTGTTCCGTTTCGTTCACTCGAAAAGATCGATACGTTCTTCTCTAACGTTCTTTGTAAGCGGCGAATAGAGCGAAATAGAGAGAAAAAAAGAATGAGAGAGAGGAAGAAGGAGGTAGAAAGAAAAAGAGAGAGAGAAGTAGTCCTTCGCGGATTGTTTATATCGGCTGGAATTTCAGCTCGATAAATTCGACTTTTTTATCGACTTTTTTATGCTCGTACGAATATAGTACCGCCCATTCAGCCGCCTCTATTGCTGGCTCTCGTCGTGAGCCTTTTACAAGGAGGTCGGTCCATTCAAGAGTCAACCTCACTGAATTATACTGCCGTATGGATTCGCACGGGGCACCCAACAACGATTCCCCACGTACGTAACCACGAATTCGCGCTTCGTGTTTCTTTCGTATTTTTCCGGTCGAGAATCGATCTCGATTCGACAAAGAAATTCACGAAGAACTTATTATTCGTTTTATTAAGATTTTCTGTTTTCTTTTTTTTTTTTTTTTTCTTTTTTTAACGATAATATTAATATCGAATCGAAAATATACAATATATCGATGAGATAGTTCTGGTCTACATAAATACTGGATGAGACATAGGAGGACATAGGGAGAGAGGTAGAGTGGGTGGGACGGTGGGGACAGGAGACAGGGAGCAATGCGCATCGGGAAAGTGGATTTTTACGCGTTTCTTTCTTTCTTTTCTCTCTCTCTCTCTCTTTTTTTTCTTTCTTTTATTTTATTTTTTTATATCCTTCGCAACTCATATCACATTATATTTTTCTTGTAAGCGTTTAAAAGGTACGAGCACGATTTATAGTCGGCCAGAGTGAATCTTCTTTAACGGGAAGGAAAGAAAGTTCCAACGGTTGGTCGCAGCTGTGTCAATAACAACGCTTATTACCATGAGCTTTCGGTACGCATAACATTTCTCTTTGGCTAGGTGTGCGCCGACTTCGCGATCGAGTGCCGTGAGTAGTAGTAATAGTAATAGTAATAGTAATAGTAGTAGTAGTAATAGTAGTAGTAGTAATAGTAGTAGTAGTAATAGTAGTAGTGAATTATTTATCTCCCTATTTTGCTTTATTTTCTTTTTTTTTTTTTTTTTTATTCATTTATCTCCCTTCTTTCTCTCTTCTCGTTCTCCTCGCTCGCGTCTTTTCTCTTCGTTGTTTTTTTCTTTCGTAAATATTTTCTTGGTGATCTCTTTTCTTTCAATACTTTTGCCTTTCATTTTCTTTTTTTTTTTTTTATTTTCCTTCATCTTACTGTCCGAATAAAGAGAAGGAAGAAGAAGAAGAAGAAGAAAGAGAAGAAGAAGAAGAGATCGAGGAAAGCATCGTGAACTCGCGAACGCGCCTTCGATCGAGATAAGGTCGTTCGTGTTGGTAGATAAGATCTTCGGCAGTACCAATTTGCGAAACTCTGAGTTTCCTTTTATCTATCCGTCTCTCTTTCTCTCTCCCTTTCTCTCTCATTCTCTCTTTTTTCTCTTTCTCTCTTTCTCTTTTTCTCTCTTTCTCTCCTGAAAGATTTTCACGATGCATGGAAATAATGCTTTACGCCTCGGAGATTCATCGATGGAATCTTCGTAGCATCTTCAATGATTTTTCTCGATCTATTCGCTCTGGCTATCGATCTTATCTCTTTCTCTCTCTCTCTCTCCCTCTCTCTCTTTCCCTCTCTCTGTCTGTCTCTCTCTCTTCCTCTTGACTAGAACCGATGCGCCCGGCGTGATATACTCATTCCAATAATTTATAGTCGCGTTAACCATAATGGGCACGACCGTGCTATCCATCGGCTGGAAATGACAAGTACATCGAAGAGTCAAGCAACATATATTCTTTTTCCGTCTCTCCTTTGCCATTCTTTTTCCTTTTTTCTTTTTTTCTTTTTATTTCTTTTTTTATTTTTTCTTTTTTCTCTCTTCTTACTTGTTTGCCAGAGATACAGAAATAGAAGTAGAAGTATAAGTAAAAAAAAGCGTCGTAGGTTGGTATGGCACGTAGCGTAGATTTTATCCTCGTGTTAAAAAGAGAGAGAGAGAGAGAGAGAGAGAGAAAGAGAGAGAGAGAGAAAGAGAGAAAGAGAGAGATAGAAATAGAAGGAGACTCTTCGGCAACGATTACCGATGACTTACGTATGCAGGCAATCTCGTCGCGTTTGCGCAATTATTGGAACACCTCATGTTCGTAATAAATGGCTGAATATGCCCTGAAAGGTGTTAGTTCAAGATCATCCAGTGATACAAGAGATGCTTCTTCGCGCTTCTGCGCGAGCCATCGTCGCGTTATGTGTTTCGTCACCGCCTTTGAAGAGCCTCCTTCCCTCCACCCTTCCTTCACCCATTCCACTCATCATCTTGTTACGTTTCTAACAACCTGCATCTTTATATAATACTATATATATATATATATATATATATATATATATATATATTTACATACATATATATATATGTGTATATATGTGTGTGTATATATTTTTAATCCCTCTTTGGATTAAAAATCAAGGCAACTTTTTAAGCTTAAAAAGATTAGAGAATTTATTTTATTAAATACAAATAATATCGATTTAATATTAATATTTTTTTGTCGTATAAAATTTAATAAAATACGTCCTGTTTGTATCTTTGATTATTAATAATCTTCGTATTATCAGATGTTTTGTCAGATGATGAAAGTATTAAGATGATGATAATGTTAAGAAAGATAAGAATATATTAATTGGATGAATGAAAAATCTTGGAATTCGTAAATAGCATTAATCGTCCAGTTTTTTAATATACGTTGTTAGGCAAGGAGAATAACAGCAAACCTGGATATATCTATATATATATAATATATATACACATACAAATTTATATATATATATTTATATATATATATATATCGTAATTGATCGTAGGCACAAAGGCTTCTATTTCTTCTCGTTCGTCGTCGTTCTCGGTCCCAGTAGTTGCGCCTTAGAGGGAAGATGAGCGCAAGGTCGTGCGGTGCTCGCTCGTTGTCGTGTTCAACGTGTCGCAATTACTCCCACGTCATACATCTAAGATCCCCGGAGTCGTTCTGCTATCGGTAGATAGAGGTATGTCAAGTTTCAAGTGGGATTGAAAAAGGACGGAGAGAAATGGTAGGTAATCCAAGTAACCAAGTAGGTATGTATTACTTTTTCTTTTTTTTTATTTTTCCCCCGAGCACGTCAGCACTGGCTTACGTCAGTTTTATCTGAAATGCTTCTCCTGCGATCGAAAACGATGCATCGATTTCGTAAAAAAAAAAAAAAAAAAAAATATAAAAGAAAAGAAAAAAAAGAGAAAAAGAAAAGAAGACAACTTTCCCCTCAAGAAAAAATTTTTACTCCTGTACTTAAATTGCATTAAGAAACTTAGATTTTCCATTTATTTTTTTATTTTTTGTCTTATTTCTTTTTTTGATAATTGAATTATTATAGTTGTTATAAATAAAATTAAATGTTAATTAATTATAAATAATACGTATGATTTATTGTTAAAAGATCGAGAAGAGAATATTAGTTTGACTCGATCTCGTAAAATTCGATCGTAAAAGGATATTGACTAAGGGTGGTGATCCTTTGAGAAAGAGAGGACAGCTTGTCCTTGGTTGTCTCGCTAGATGGCGTATACTACGTTATGGTCAGGTCAACCAAGACGACAGGATCCCATAGAATCCTCGACAATGATAAAGGATTTAACGTGAAAGAACGAAAATGTTTGTTATCGGGTTACACAATTGTACTTTCGTCGTTATGAAAAATTCGAAGAAAGAGGAAAAAAGAAAGGAAAAAAAAGAGAAGGAGAAAGAAAAGAAAAAGGAGAGAAAGAAAGAAAAAAAAGTACCTCATTCCATCTTACCCCAACCTATTCCATCCCCGTCCCTTCCCGTACCAATCCCTTTTAATCTCTGACCCTTTCAAGAAGAATTTATCGATATAATTCGCGGCACTAAAATGAAAAGCATCGAATTTATCTTTAAATGCCGTTTTCATCGTGCGAATATTCTCCTCTCGATACAAACCAATGAGAAATTCACCGATCGTGCTCTACGGGTGGATTCACGATCTCTAGAAGTGTATTCCTGTTATCTCTTCTCCGTCTTCTTTCTCTCTTTTTCTCTCTCTCTCTCTCTCTCTCTCTCTCTCTCTCTTCCTCTTTCTCTTTCTCTTTCTTTCTCCCTCACTGCCGCATATCGGAGAGTCTCGTGTCCAGTTCGCGGACCACACACGAGGAGGCGAGTGCATCGTAAGTAGCCTCTATTTCGAGAGAAAATATTATCGTAACACTGAGCGTGTCTGCACCCGTGGATATAGTATACCTGCTCGTTCCTTCGCTCCCTTCTTCGAAAGAAAGAAAGAGAAAAAGAGAAAAAAAGAAAAAGAGAGGAAAAGGTAGAGAGAGAGAGAGAGAGAGAGAGAGAGAGAGAGAGAGAGAGACAAGACCACCACTATCCCGACTTCGGAATAATATTTTCCTCGCGAACGTATCGCGCTCGTAAAGATCGCGGTCCTACGAGGATCGTCGTGTCGTTCAGGTGCATAAACGGATCGTTGCACCACTTACGGGAGGACGTGTAAGCTCTTTTCTTTCTCTCGGCCATTCTCTCCTTCTTTCTTCTATAAGCAGAGCTCCTTCTATGGAAAGACCACGCAGTGACTCGTTTTTGATGAGAAAATGTTTTTCGAGAGAGGAGTGTATTTATTGTTCTATATATATCTACCTATATATTGTTCTACACTATATATAACTATATATACCTATATATATATATATATATCACTATAGAATTATAGAATATTTTCTATAAGAAGTACGATAGAATAGTATACATAATAGGAAATAATTCATTGTATTATTGTATTTGTAGGAGAATTCGACGATAAGATATCGATCTTTTTCTCGTCGAGTGGTCACTCGAAGGAAATGTCACGAGTCTATTCGTTCGTCGTTTATCGTCGAAGAAATCGTTTTGGGTGTTCAGGTCGAGTAGCTACCATGTATTGTCGCGGATAGACGTGACAATTATGAGAATAAAGCAAGCATCACCGCGATTCATTGTAGTTCCCTTTCTTTGGAAACTTTGCAAAGAAATACATCGTTCATACGATTCGCTCGAATCCTCCTACTTTTTCTTCGAGCACGATCTCTCCCTCCCCCTCTTTCTCTCTCTCTCTCTCTCTCTCTTTCTTTTTCTCTTTTACAAATGCGAAATTTATCTTGCGATCTGGAACTCGACTTAGTTGGTAAAGGACCCTTCTTTTTCAAGCGATGATTTTGACTCCATTGTCGGCTTCGAACCAGTCAACCGAGTCGGTCATTGTCGAAGCCACAACGAAAATGGACGTTTTAGTTTCCTTCGATAAACCCAAGTGACGTTTTCTTTTACTCCGTCTTCTTCTTCTTCTTCTTTTTCTTTTTCTTCCTCTCCTTGTTCATCTTCTTCCTCCTGGTCTTTCTTCTCTTATATCTGTACTCTCAAGAGACAATCCTTTTCTATTTTGTTTTCCTTTTTCCTTTCTTTTATACTCCTTTCAAATTTTATCTCATCCCATGAGAAAATGAAACTTTTTAAATGAAATTCATGACATTTCGTTCTTTTGTCGAATATATATATATATATATATATATATATATATATATATATATATCCCGTTGTCTAAGAAATCACTGGAGAAATGATCAGCTTTCAATTAGCTTAGCTCTTTTCAGATCTCTTCCACCCTCGTTGCACGTACCCTACCCATCTACCTACCTAACTACCTACCTACCTACCTACCTACCTACCTATCTATCTACCTAACTACATACCTACCTACCTATCTACCTAAACACGTTTAAAGCTCAACAGTTATAAAGTTCTACCTCTCGTCGAATCTACTAGTCGAACGAGCTATTCATCATGACCTTGTTAATTTCTAGTTATGAATCGACGTCAGGGTGACTACCGATGCCGACCGGAATGTCATTAATAAGAGAAGAGGCTAGGCTGTTAGAAGAGAGCCTCAGGAGTCATTGCATACGATTGCGAACGATTGGTCAGTAATCGGCATGATTAATCACATCGAGCATGTTCCAAGGCAAAGGTGGAGTGGGATGAGGTGGGGTGGGATAGGCTAAAGTATGATGCGGGAGGAGAGAGTGAGGATAAAAATAAGGAAAGAAAACAAGAAAAAGAAACACAACAAAAATATCCTCGTACCTTTCTTGTCATTTTTTTTTTTTCCAGCACAAGTTCCTTTTTTTTTCTCTCGAAACGATCTCAATCGGATTTATTGTACCACCGAGATCAGTACGATTTAGACATTACGAGCTCGCCGACAATGTCGCGAGTTATTCGTTTTTTCCTGAAATAAGAAGGAAAACGTACGAAAAAGAAAAAAAGGAAAACGAAGTTAAGAACGCCAGAAAGAAAAAGAAAACGATCATAGAAGGCAGCTTTAAGGCCGTCTGGTCAGTCACGCTCTCTTTACGTCGGTACTCTAACGGGTGATCGAAAGAACGTTAATTGCACTTGCAATGAGGACAAATGCTGCGTTTACGTGTTCTTGAAAATATTATCCGTAAATACGTTTAATCGAAGGTGATATAATTTATTTATTCCTCATTGGCTTTTATCGGCCGATAAATCTTTATTCTAATTTTCAATCGAACATGCCGTTGCATATTTTTGATTTTTTTTTGTTCCATTTACTTTTAACAAAACCCGATTTAGGTCATCTTAATATTGTTTAAACGATGCACATATTGAATGAATTCGTCCAATCGATTTTCTAAGATTAAAATCGGGCGTTTCATCTTAGAAAATAAAACGATCGAAATCTTTTTATAGTATCCAAACTATAAAGGGAGAATATGAAAGTCGAAGCGTGAACATCTGTCGTGAACATTGTCGGCCATCGACAACAACTACGTGTCATTAACGACGTATGGTAAAAACGTGCTTAGAATCGTATCTCTCTTTCATGCGCACACATAGAAAAAGATACGGACACTGACACGGACACGGACACGGACACGCTCATCTTATTCTCTTTTTTTCGTATGGTAACCATGAAATCCCGAGGATCTTGTTATGCGTAACCGAGTAAACGGAAGTGACATACAATGGCGGGTTTGCCCTCGAATAGGATAGAAAGGTAGGAGGGTTGTCCCTTAATCTGACGTCGCACATAAATTCGCGGGAACGAGTCAGTTTTCTAGCGAACAAATCCGGGAACCGCATCTAAAAGGGTTTTGCCAGATGTTCGATGGATACCATCCAATTCCTTAAACCCTTGCCTTCGATGGGTTTCGGTGGTACCTGTAATTTAATTCGATGCCGTTGCTTAAAGACCTTTTCTCTGTTTTCTTTTGTTTTCTTTTTTTTAACCTTTTCTACCAACAAATATCGATTAAACACTCGTGTTATTTCTCATCGTCGATAAACATTGACGGATTACATCAGTTATCTTTTTTTTTGTTTTTGCTTTTTAATCGATTTCATTGCGAAAACTCGAAACGAAGGGATAAAAGAAGAACTCGGCGATCGGTAGTCAACTACCGGAGGCCAATGCTTCGCGACGACCGAGTGTCCTTGAATTAAAATGGTAATAGAAATGTACGATTTGAATTGCGAATGTCATAGCGTGAGCGCGCGGGCTCGCGCGCTCGCGTCGGCCAAGAGCACGGGATATGTATATGCTAAGCAGCGTCTTGTTTTGAATTTAGAACAGGCGCCATCTTGCCGGCGAGTGGTTTGCTCTTTGCCCCCTTCCAGCTGGTAATTCGTGCCGAAGATCGGTCCAACCAATGGGGATGCATCGTGGAAACCACGCGTATACACCACGTTAGAACTGTTATACTCTTAGATAGAAGCAATCTTGGTATGTGTACCTATACCTACCTATTTCAGTACGGCCAGCAGTACCTGTACCTTTATTCGTGACAGGCAGTAGCAAACTCATTAACCTCAGCCTCGTCTACGACCCTCTTCCGTACTCTTCCGACCCTCCTTTCTTCCTTTTCTTCTTCTTCTTCTTCTTCTTCTTCTAGTACTCCTTCTTCTTCTTCGCTTACTCCTTCTTTTTCTTCTGCTTTCTCTCTCTCTCTCTCTCTCTCTCTCTCTCTCTCTTTCTCTCTCCTCTTACAACGCCAAGGGCACCGCCGTTTTTACCAACACGTATTTTAGTCATTCCCTTTTATACCCAAGAAAAGAAAAGTGTCCAGCTCGTAGAACGATTTTGTCGTGGATGGAAAATGAAGTTATCTGAGCTTACAGCTATAAGAAGAAGCGACGGAGAAAGAGATAGGGGTGGGGGGGGGGATAGGAGAGAAAGGGGAAAAGCTGAACATTGTCAAGGGAAAAGCCGATTTTCTCCGATATATTTCTTGTATTCTTTTTCTTTTTTTTCTTTCCTTCTTTTTTTTCTCCTTTTTCTTTTTTTTTCTCCCCCTCCCCATATAATTTTTGCAAAAGATACTCTTGAAACTTTTTCTCAGAGAATCTTAAAAACATCGTTGACAATTAGAGAGCAGGGGAACTTTCACGACGGGCGTTCTTCTATCCTTTGTTTATCTGGGATAAATAGAGGAGAGAGAATAGTAACGTTGAGATGAGACAGAGAAAGAGAGAGAAAGAAAGGGAGAGAGAGAGAGAGAGAGAGAGAGAGAGAGAAAGAGAGGGGTGAGGGAGATGAATTCTTGTTCGGATCTTATAGGCACGAATTACGACCATTCCTCCCCACTCCCCACATCCTTTTGTCCGGACCTTTCTTCACGCGCTCATATTATACGCTCACCTAAGTCAACAGGTATCCCTAAAACGACTACCCCCCCCCTCTCTCTCTTTCTCTCTCTCTCTCTCTCTCTCCTTCTTTCTTCTTCTTTTTTTTCTTTCTTTCTCTCGTCGCATTCTGAATTATTTTTCGATATACATATTAAATAGAATATTTCGATCGTAATAATAAATAAGTATAAATAATTCATGTAAGAATCGAAGTAATTTAATTTTTTCTTCTTCTTTTTTTTTTTTTTTCTTTTTTCATTCAAAACGTTTTTTTATTTCGCGACTTTTATTACCAGATTTCCGTGTTTATCAGTCATGGCCGACTGAGCGCGACGGGAAACGTATAAATGATATTTGTCCGAAATATAAATATCATAGTGAAACAAGAAAGAAAAAAAAGAAAATCAGAATCGTATAACGATTAACGCAGCTGGTACATATAGTTTATAGTAATTGCTAAAAAAAAGGAAAGTCGAGGTTTCAGGGTGGAGCCGATATACGTGGTGAGCACGAAATGCGGATGATTTCAATTAACGGCCACGGCACAAGTACGTGTCTGAATCTCTATCGTTAACTCTAAAGCGGACACACATACACTGGCATGTGCATATTTGTGAGTACCAAGAGATCGAAATTGACCGACGTAATCGAGATGTTGAATCTAAGAACGAATGGTTAATTTTAATTATTTTCCATGGGGGTTTAATAGGACGTTGTTGCGCAAACCCTTTAATAAGACCAGAATTGAGAAGATCGAATTTTACGATCCATCCAGAGGATCTCATTTAATCTCTCGCGCAAATTAGAGTTCACATGATTTTTCTCTCCTTTATTTCTCAATTCTTTCGTTTTCTTCTCTTCCTTTTCTTTTTTTTTTTTTTCTTCACTTTCATAATTACTAGAGCATATATATTAATGGCGTAATATACTACATTTTAGAAGGAGGAATAGCCAAAAAAAAGAAGAAAGAAAAAGGAACGACGATTTGTGAGTCCGTAGTAAAAGAAAAAAAAAAAAAAAAAAAAAAAAAAAAAAAAAAAAAAAAAAAAAAAAAAAAAGAAAAGATCAATTGCTCGTAAAAGAAAAGCGCATAAACGAAGCGGCAATTAGATCGTCGTTTTATCAGCGACGAGAGAGAAATCACTTCCGCATAGATGGAAACGTAGGAAGATATCGATGCGAGTCTCTGATAACGGCGCGGCCTCGTGTGTGGATCGTTGTTCGCGATCAATAGATCGCTGTACCGGCGGGATCGCCGATCTGGCGATCTAGCAGCGGGAGATCGTGTAGCGATCGTTCGTTCCGCGATCGCGCACAATACGAATCGTACGTTCCGGGGTCGTACCGGGGGCGACAGTCCACGTATACTACTTCGAATCCGTGAGAAGTGCGCGGCACTATGATCTTCGATGACCGCGCGTGCGCTCTTATACCCCCTCTATCTCTTTTTCCTCCCCCCCCCCTTCTCTTTTATTTATTATATGTATATGTCGTGTGTGCCGAACCGATGTCACACCAAAATTTACGAGTATAGTTAATTTTATATTTATTATTTATACTTATCCCGATTTGCATACAACGATTGATTATTTTCTTTGTTTCGCGCTTTTTCTTCTTCTCTTTTTTCTCTATCCTTTCTTCCTTTTTCTTTCCTCTTTTTTTCAATACGTTACAATTATAATAAAATGTACTATAATACATGATACGTTGATACAAGATTGGTACTTTAATACGAAGTATGATTTACATGGAATTCTCAAGGAATTTTGAGGAACATGATTATTTGCCCGAACAAAATGAGTCGGACAAAAGTATATCGGAATTTTTCTATAGATGATAAAATGCAATTGATCCTTATAAATAGATTTAAAAGAAAATATTGTCGGAACATACATACATACATACATACATACAACGACGGAGCGCGAAAGGCATGCGATGGAGCTGGCATCTGTAGAGTTGCGGGATATTATATAGCTACGAGCATGTCCGACGTCTAAGCGGCGCATGCACCTATCTCATATGTATGTAACTATATACATTTATATATATACATATATATATATATTATATATGTATACATATATGTACACACACACACCCATATATATATATATACATATACATATATACAGATAGCTAGATGCATCCACGTTGCACCTATCGAGAGAACGAAATAATGTAAAGATCGTTGGACGGCGGCAGCTGCCGCCTTGTGTGCGCGATATCAAAGGATTTGCTGATTCAGTGCCGTGGAACGAAAGGAAGTCTCGTTTCTTAGCTAAGATTCGAAACGTCGATCGATCATCGAGGGCGTAACTTCTCGAGCCACGTACACTTACACACGTATGTATATAGGTACACCAGATATATATATATATTATATATACGTGACTATGTCGAAGCTCTATATATATATATACACATAGATCACATAAGTTGGACCTACCTTTCTCGCTCTTGAGAATTTTCAGAACTGACACTGAGATTATACCGAAGATTTATTTCGTTCGGAATTACAGGGTCTGCCAATAAAAAGAAAAAAAAAAAAAAAAAAAAAAAAAAAAAAGAAAGAATGAAAAAAAAATGAAAAAAGACAAAAATAAAAGAAGAAGAAAAAGAAAAGGAAGAAGATTCCGCTCTTCTTTCTTCTACGCGTAGAACTATGATGAGTGTAGAACGTTCGACTTGGTAAACTATAAGATCTGTAATTTTAACCCATTATTTGGAGCGAGAGGGGAAAGTCGAACTAAGCGAGTAGAAACGCTTAATGCGTACTCTGTTTCTCCTTTTTATTTCTTTTTTATCTATTTTCCTTTTTTTCTCTTTTTTCTTTTTTTTTCCAACTGACACACATTCCAAGATCTAACAAACAAAGAGAGGATCCGTACGTCCCATGGTTTTCTTTAAATTCTTCTAACATACACCCGTGTATGTACTTACGCACTCTCGTTCTCTTTCGAGATATCAACGTTGAAAATCTTTCGTATTTAGAAAATTGCTAGTGGAAAAAAATCTTTTTTTCTATTTTTTTTCTTCTTCTTCTTTTTATAATAGAAAAGCAAACGAAAGATTTGAAAAATTGGCGAGAAAAAAGAAAAAAAAAAGGATCTATCCGTTTGTGTGCACAAACGTACAGTGCAATCTAACAATGATCTCCTATTTCACCAAGAATGGATTCGGATTTCTCTCTCTCTCTCTCTCTCTCTCTCTCTTTTTCTTCTTTCTTTTCTTTCTTTCTTTCTGTAACGTGAAAATTCGTTTATATTATATTATATTATATTATATTATATTATATTATTCGTGAACCGCAGGAAAACGCAGATGTTAAAGGGAACACTAACATATTGAGTTTATCGAACCTAGCTTGTTTCACGATCTCGTTGAGATCCTTCCTGGCAGTTTGATCGTTTCGCAATGCGATTTATCTTATGTTTATCGTTTATTTATATCTTTTTTCTTTCTCCCTCTCTCTCTCTCTCTCTCTCTCTCTCATTTTTTCTCTTTCTCAGAGAACGACAAGAGACGACCAGGTTGTGATTCCGATAGCGTGAGAGGAGCCTGTCGATCTTTATCTTAATTTTGTATTGTGATCGGTCGAACGGGCGGGACCCGGTGTACACTTTCGTTTCTCGATACATACCGATATATATATACATACATACATAGATGCTTAGAATTTTTAAAGCTATGTTCGATATGATTCGACTCGCTGTAGTCTTCTAGATATATATATATATACATGTTTCTTTTTTTTTTTATTTTAGACACCGAAAAAGAAGTTTTATCGAGTGAAAAGATCGACCCAAAAATCATGGTCACTGTTTAGAGTTAAAAGAAGAAGAAAAAGAAGAAGTGCAGGGAGAAGGAGAAAGAGTAAAAGAAATAAGGGGGAAGAAGAGAAAAAAAGTAAAATAAATAAAAAGAGAAGAAGATGACGACGGGGTCAGAGCGTCCTACCCTCGTCGTCGGTCGACTTTCATTTTTATTGGGCTCGTCGCGCGAGATGCGTCGATCTTCTCGCACAAAAAGAGAAAGAAAAGAGAGTGGGTGGGGAAGTAAAGGGAAGGAAAGAGGAGCAAACACAAGAGAAAAGGAAAAAAAAAATAAAAGAAAAAAGGAAAAAAAAAAGAATCGTAGAGGTCGAGCGACTTTTCTACGTGGGCGTAGCGGTGCATTTTTTTCTCCTCTCTTTCTCTCTCTCTTTTTCTCTCTTCACGTTTCTTCCCTTTTCGAGACTGCCACTGTTAGAGAGCAACGTAGCCACCTGCTGAGAAAAGTGCTCCGTGACCGTTCGACGGTTGCGTCAGGATGGGGCACAGTTATTTGCATCATCCATCAGTTGGAGAGGCAAATGTGTGTGGTATATATATATATATATATATATATATATGTATGTATCTGACTAAGCTACACTCATGTGCGTGTACGTGAATGTGTGTATAAACGAGAAAGAGAGAGGGTTCTCGCTCCCGATTCATTCGAAGGGGAATTCGCCCGCATTGTTGCCCTCTTCGGTGATATTTTATTAGGTTTATGATGTCATTAATCCTGATCGTAGATCCCACCCCGCCCACGGACCTTAATCGCGACCGAGGAAACGTTTTCTCTCTCTCTCCCTTTCTCTTTCTTTCTTTCTCTCTTCCACTCTCTCTGTCTCTCTCTCTCTCTTTCTCTGTCTCATTCCTTCTTAGCTTAGGAGAGCTACCTGTCCCCCTTCGTCAACTTGGGAATTTCGTGTCGGCGACGTCGACGAAGAATGGCGAAGATTTTTCGAAGGAGATACTACGAGCCGAGTTAGGTACGTGTAAATTATCGAATTTATGGCACGTACTCTCGTGATCTCCTTTCTTTTCTCATAATTTTTTTCGTGAGATGCGCGACGAACAAGACAGAACAAGAGGTTCCCCTTACTCGTAAGCATTCACGGACTTTTGTTCGCGTCAAATCGTACGCGCGTCCGAGTCTAATCGTATTGATTAATTCATTTTAATGTACTCTTGTCTTGCTTTTATTTCCTTACAGATTTTTTATAATTTTTTTTTTTTTTTGTATAAAGATCGCAGTTATTAAAGTCTTCCAACTCGAGAGAGAAAGAGAAAGAGAAAGAGAGAGAGAGAGAGAGAGAGAGAGAGAGAGGGAGAGATTATAGTTCCTATTAATTATAAATAATTGTAACGAAGTTGATCGAATTGTTTATAATAATTGTATCAGTACAATTATTTGACATAGTCGAACTATCCCGATATATTATTTAATAAGGATAATAAAATATTAAATATCTATCGTTTTGTCGAATTACTTCTTGTGAAATTATAAAGGAAAGGGGATGAAGTTTGGTTTAATATGAGGTCTCCAAGTATCCTTACGAATCTCTCATTCTCGATATTGATCGAGATGAACATACATACATTTCGATATCTCCCTATCGTGCTTATACATATAGCATTAATCGATTCGACATTTGTAAGCGAACAACGTCGGACACCTCTTCTCTCTTTCTCTAATTCGACGTAGACCTGTGTCTCGAGTGTAAGAGAGAGAGAGAGAGAGAGAGAGAGAGAGAGAGAGAAAGAGAGAGAAAAAGAGATAGAGAAAGGAGGTGGGGTAGTATCCGTCACATCTCTGGAGAGCAATCAGAACCTGCAGCTTGTATATCGCGTTCCGCTTCGTGTAAGAGGCCACGCCGCGACCAACGTGATATCCAGGGGGTCATTGAGGTCGGCTATATCGATATCTCGAATCGACGGACGATGTCTCTCGTCGTGCTCATCAAGAAGCGACAGCACGGGGTCTCGTCCTTCTCTCTCTCCCTCTCTCTCTCTACCTCTCTCTCTCTCTCTCTTTCTTTTTTTCTTTCTCGTTCTTTCTTTCTCTATTTCTCTCCTTCTCTCTTTCTCTTCCTCTTTTTCTTTTTCTCTCTCTCTCTCTCTCTCTCTCTCTATTTATCTGTTGCTCTTGGCTTTGCTGAACCAATGCTGGATGCTGCGTCATTCGATACGAGACACAAGATGTCTTCTGTCTTCTCTCTCTCTCTCTCTCTTTTTCTTATTTTGACTTTCTTTCTTTCTTTTGCACTACGAACGAGTCGAGTGACCAACCTTTGTTTTTGATGTTCTCTCTCTCTCTCTCTCTCTCTCTCTCTCTCTCTCTCTCTCTACCTCTCTATCTATCTATCTCTCTAAACTTAATTATCGACGCAGCGCGAAAATTATCGGACTTTTGTGATTCCTTTCGAGATACCACCTTACGATCGGTCCCATCTCTATTTTATTTTCTCTTCTTATTATTTTTATCATATTTCTTCTTGTTTTTTTCTTTTTTTTTTCTATTTTTTTTCCCCTTTCTTTTTGCGTGACGAAGCCTAAAAATATTTCCCACGAATGGTGACGCTAGTTTCTCGAGACGTAGTTTAAGGAAGCAAAAATGATCGCACCTGTCGTCTTCGACGATCCGCACGGTTGTCCTTCCTTCTTCTTTTCCTTCCTCCTCCTCTTCTTCATCTACTTCATCTTCTTCTTATTTTCATTTCCTATTTCTTTTTCCCTTTTCTTTTTGTTCTCTCTTTTTTCGTTTCTTTTTTTTTTCTGTTTTTCCTACGAAAAAGAGAGTTTCACGGGGATTAATGTGTACTCGCACGTTCACTGTCGAACGCACAACGTATTTTATGTTTGTTTGTATTAAAAGTGTGCGACTGAAAAAGGAAAGTCTAATATAATGCAGACCGAGCCAAGTACACAACCTGGATTTTTTAACGTAGAGCTACAGTACGCTTAGAAATAACTTGTGTACTTAAGATGGAGTGACATTAAAAAAGAAATAAAAATTAAAAAGATGAAACAAAAAAATAAATAAAAAAAGAATACAAGCGAAGGAGAAAGTGTAGGGAACAACTGTGTAACATTTAACGAGCGTCAAATTTATTTTCAAATATCTCAAACAAGATTATAGATAAACTCGGTTAATACGAAATACTCAAACGGTTATTGAACACTTTCGATTGTATTATTGACCGGTTTGGGTGCGGGTAAAAAAAAAAAGGAAAAAGAAAGAAGAAACAAAAAAAAGAGTAGAGAGAGAGAGAGAGAGAGAGAGAAAGAAAAAAATAAAAAACAGAAAGAAAGAAAGATAAAAAGAAAGATGTTCGTGCTCGCACGTTCACTTTCGAACGCACAGGTATTTTATGTTTCGTTTGAAACTGTCCGTCCGAGGGGTAAAAAAAGGAAAGTCTAATATAATGCAGGTCGAGTCAAAAACCCAACTGAGACTTTTTACGTGTGTAGCTACCGTCCGCTTAGAACTCGGACGAAGTAGAATAAAAAAAAAAAAATATACAAGCGATGGAGGGAGAGAAAAGAAGAAAAAAAACAAAAAAAGAAAGGAAGGAAAAACCGTGCTACGCGTTTTACAAACATCGAATATAATATCAAATCGAAGAGAAGATGATTTAAAATAGGATAAGACTTACAAGATAGTCGATTGATAGTTGAAAATAATAATGTATAGTCAACTTCGAATTTGAAATTATTATTCCACGTTCCACGTCCGCGTTTCCACGTTCCTTCGTTTCGTTGTTACCGATGTTGGGTGTGTGCATGAAGAAGAAGAAGAAGAAAAAAAAAAAGAAAGAAGAAAAAAAAAAGAAAGAAGAAAAAATAAATAAAAAGAAAATAAAAAAGGATGGAGAACGAGAAGGAAGAAAAAAAAATAAGAAAGAAAGAAATGGTGAAAAAATGTTTGGTTCTTTTTACCTAAAGAAAAATACTTAAAAAAGGAAAAAAAAGAAAAAAAAAAATAACAGACCATCCATCACCTGGTTGTTGCTAAGTTTTTTAAAACATATATATTTGGCTTAACCAATTTTAAGAACCTCTGTAACGATTCATATCGATTACAACTTATACAGAGGATTTACTCTTTATCATTGCTTATAATTTTTACGAAGGTACCATTGAACAGGCTATTGTAAAAAAAGACGCGAGAGAAAATAAGAGAGAAAGTAAAAAACGAGAGAGAGAAAAAGAGATAAAAAAGTTAAAAAAACGATAGATAGAAATATAAAATGAAGAGAAATATAAAGAAAGGAAAAAAAAAACCAGTCCTCTAATCCTACGAGGCATTACTCGAAGCATTACAGGGAAGAAATTTTTTCTTTACGATTGTATTTAGCCCACGAACTATCGTTTTTTCTACCTCACGATACCTTTCCTTTTGTCTATTTCACCTTTTTTTTTCCTTTTTTTTTCTCTTTTTTACAAGGTCGTCTCTACGGTTGTTGCATTTTTATGGAGCATTTTCCTGCATATCTTCGTCGTTGTCGTCATCGTCATCGTCGTCGTCGCCGTCACCGTGGCCGTAGAGTACACAAAATAGTCATCGTCGAACCCTTGGTCGGTACAAGGAATATGTGTCAAATCGTAAAAAATTTGGACAAGCTTAAAGAAGGGTTCCTTCCTTCAGAGAAGAGAGAAAAAACGGGAGGGAAAGAAAGAGAGAGAGAGAGAGAGAGAGAGAGAGAGAGAGAGTGAGGGAGAAGAAGAAAGAAAAAGAAAGAGAGAGGTATATAGTTTCCCTTATTTTTTACCGTTAGGTACTTTCCAATTCTTCCTGTAAAAAACGATAATTGTATTCACTCGGCTCTTGTCATATTTTTTTTCTCGTCCTTCGAGATTTTTGCACTTTCGAAGTTTTATCGTTTAATTCTCGACAATTTTTTAATGACGCTGAATTCAAGGTTAAAGTTTATTAAAAAAAAAAAAAAAAAAAAGGAAAAAAGAAAAAAAGAAAGAAAGCAAGAAAGAAAGAAAAAAGGAAAGAAAAAAAGAAAAAGAAGGAGAAGAAAACACGTATCCGTCCATAAATCCACACGATCGTGTTTTCTCTCTCTCTCTCTCTCTCTCTCTCTCTCTCTCTCTCTCTAAAGAGAAAAAAAAGAAAAAGAATTCTAGTTCTATTCGAGGAGTGAAAGCTAGAGAGGATGGGCGAAGAAGGGGCGGATAGAAGAAGAAGAAGAAGAAGAAGAAGACGAAGAAGAGGAAGAGAAGAGGAGGTTAGAGTTGAAAGAACGAAGGAACGAAATGACGTAGCGTTTATGCAAAAGGCGCGTAAACGTTCGTTTTGTTGGTCGAATTAGCCCGACGTGGTCTTTCTGCGGTAGGGGTAGAAGTGGACGTATGTAGGAAAGAAAGAAGAAAGAGAGAGAGAGAGAGAGGGAAAGAGAAAGAGAAAAAGAGAGAGAAAGAGAAATGGAGATAGATAGTAAGAGTGGGGATACCTACGAGTCATCCTCTAGCGGAGGGTGATTTTTGCATGTCACGTGGGCAAACGGGCGCATAGTGAATGCCCGTCGTTAGGGCCTCGTTGTGCCACGATGAGTCGGTTTCACGCAACGATACCGCCCTAAAAGATCGACCGTATCACGAGAAAGAAAAAGAGAGAAAGAAAGAGAGAGAAAGAGAGAGATAGAGTTAGTGAAATATATATATATATATATATATATAGAAAGAGAGAGAGAGAAAGAGAGAGAGACTCGCTCCACTTTGAGCCCATATGAAGGGTGTCTCGATCTTTTCGTGAAAGAAGACGAATGAAAGAATGTGTTCGAGGATTCATAGAGATCGCGACTCAGCATTCAGAAAGAAAAAGAAGAAGAACAAAAAGTAATAAATAAATAAATTTCCATAGCTACAGTTATAAATATTTAAACGATTCTTAGAGCTCTCTATATAAAATACATACATACATATATATATATATATATCCTCTTAATAATCGTATTGACTTTTCTGAGAAGATCGAAGAACGATCGTGTCGCGAAATATCGCGTATCATAAACAACGCGGTTGGATCGATCTTATCCATACCATAAGAAGCTTTTTAAAGGTGCACGTGACATATTACTCGCGTATCTAAGCATAATGGCTAGGTCATGGAAGATGAAGTTGGATAAGGATAAGAGCTTTAAAGTTCAACCCCTTATGTCTCTCTCTCTCTCTCTCTCTCTCTCTTTCTCTCTTTGTCTGTCTTTCTCCAGTTCAATAGGAGAAGAAAGAGAGCACGGTGGTATCGGCTGGACGAGTAAGAAACAGGAGTATGCAGAAAGGATCGTAGAGTGGATCCTCCTTCTTCCTTCGTCTTTTCCTCCCCTCTTTCTCTCTCTCTCTCTTTTTCCTCTCTCTCTCTCTCTCTCTCTCTCTCTCTGTCTATCTATCTCTCTCTTTACCCGTCGGCAATCGCTCATTCGGGATCACGGTATATCACGCTTCATATAGAATGCCGGTAAGCCGATAAATTATTGACCAAGCAGTGCCATCGGTAAGTCCATCTACATGGGAGAAACGATCGACCATACGAATCCCGTTCGCGGCAATGATGAATCCAATCATAATTTAGTTACATCTTATTAGACTCCTACCGCGCTGGCTCACCGTGAGACCGGCAGGTATATAACGTTCTTAATCCACGAAATGCATCTCGCTCGCGCTACCCCCCCCCCCCTCCTCGTTCTTCTTCTTCTTCTTCTTCTTCTTCTTTTCCTTGCTAGAACGAACGAACGAACGAACGAATACACGGACGGATGGACGGACAGACGAATGCCAACGGAGAGTATCCTTCTTCTCTCTATCCTTCCTGGATCCTTCGTGTGGGGACGCCTTGGCTATTCAAGACTTTGATCCTTTTCTCTACGATTCTCTCTCTTTTGATATCGTACGAAAGATTTACGAGCTGCTCTATTTCTCAATTTTCACTTTTAATGATTAAATTTATTAATCAACGATTAATATATCGTTCGATACCGGTTAATCTTTGAACGTTTATATTAAAAGCCGAAGAAAAAAAAGAAGTATGTATATGTACCTATGATTTTCACTCACCTATTCCCATATATTTTATATATATATATATATATATATATATATATATATATATATAATGTATATGCACATATATGTAAATATCATAAACACGCATTTATTTTGATATTCCTATGTTGGTGAGAAAGAGAGAGAGAGACAGAAACCTCGGCCTGACTCATGGATTTTATGGGCCGCGACCCTACATTTCGCGGTTCTCACGCTGGCTTAACGTAGGAATGTTTAAAAAAAAAAGTCGTTCCTCATTAAACGAACTGGAACGGAATTCCGGAACGGTACTGTGAATACCAAACATGCGCTAATGTTAACTAGAAGTAATACAGATTGTGCATCGCGTGTTTTCACCGTGGCCTCCCGTGCGTGTTTCCCTCTGAGGAATAAAATACCATGTGAGAGTTTCGGTATATATCTACCTAAGAGTACTTACTTACCAATCACGATCTCTGTAAAGATACTTAGTTACGTAGCCATTCGACAACGGTGCTTTCTATGGAGATAAAACTCATCATCTCTGAGAAAATTCTATGGATATTAATCCGATTTCTTCTAACGTTTCAAAAAGGCATATCGATTTCTATTTTCCAATTGGCTTGAGGAAACAATACGTTGTACATAAATCCTATAAGTGTCGGATCGTAAAAACTAAGAATGACATTGTTTAAATGTTTATGAAGAAGTAGGAGAGAGAGGGAGAGAGAGAGAAAGAGAAGAAAGAAGAAAAGGAAAAAAATTGTACAAAGTTCAGAACAATGACAGAAACAAATTTGTCGTATGCATGGGCACGTTTTAACTATCAATGGTCTATGGTAAAACGTACGATCGATAGGAGTGTTCTAACGTGATTACTTTACGGAACTACTTACTACTTGCTTGCTTGTTTGTTTGCTTGCTTGCTCAATTAGTTACTTATTTACTTGCTCGACAATTTAATTTCTTATTTCTATTACCAATTTCATAATCGATACGATCGTAATCTCTCGTTCTTCCTACAAGTGTCTTTGAAAAGTCATTTCGATTCAATTAGTTAAGAAGAAGAAACGTCTGTATCGTGTATATGGATGATGTATAAAGAAAATAAGAAAAGAAAAGAGAAGAGAAGAGAAGAGAAGAGAAGTTAAATAGAATAAGAAAAGAGGAGAAGAATGATCGTATCGTTGGTTTCATCGACATCGCTCCAATTCTTCGACCTTTCAACCCGGCCTTGTCGTTGATTTACGGTTTCAACAATTCCAACGCCGATAGCGGCACGATAGAAGAAGAAGAAGAAGAAGAAGAAGAAAAGGAGGAAAAAGAAGAAAAAGAAAAAGAAAATGAAAAAGAAGACGAAGAAGAAGAAGAAGTACTTAGAAGGATCCGTGTGCGGAATCGAGAAGAGAGTCCCGAGGATGTCGAAAGAAGAGCCGCTCCAGAATCGTGGTAGTCGTGCATCCGATAATGAGCCTCGCACGGCATTTTCGTTCCCGTGCCGCAAATAATCCCCTTTTCTACATGGGAGGCTCTCATTATCCTCCTTGAGGAGAGGATGGAAGAGGAGGAAAAAGCGTTGGACCTGCCTCAGGAACGCTAAATGAGAGGAAACTTAGTGGAAGAGAGAGAGAGAGAGAGAGAGAGAGAGAGATAAAGATAAAGAGAGATAGAGAATGTCGATGCTGTTTTATTTTTTTCAGAAGCTGATTGAGATCGCTAGGGATCATTTACCGGTCGACCTCTTCCGAGGCCGGACTAATCAGATCAATCAGAGGGTACGATCGCGAAATGAGTTCGGGATCATTATCCTCTCTCTCTCTCTCTTTCTCTCTCTCTTTCTTTCTTTTTCCTTTTCTTCAGGTGTATCTCTCTCTACGTCCCCTCGTGACCACAAATCGAATCGTGAAATCAATTTCAATTGCGAGCATTTATCTTATTGCTCGAGACATATTTTTCTGAAGAGAGAAAAAAAGAAAGAAGAAAAAAAAGAAAAAGAAAATGATGTCTCTAAGGATTCCTACCTTTTTAATTTATTTAAATTAAAAAAAAAAACTATTATTAATTTATACCGCGACATATATATATATATATATATTTTTTTTTTGTATCGAGAAAATGTATAATATATTTATAAATGTAATCTATTTCCGTATCAACGCGACTTATGTCTTATGTACCTTCGACGTAAACTTCAGTGAGTTAGTTTGATTAACGGAACAGGGCTAAATGACCTCGACGAGTTTCTTTTTTTTTTTATGTTTCTTAGACATTAGTGGTACGGTCCCTTTGATGTTTTTTTACGATTACTATTCTACACGAATCGTCTTCGTAGTGGTACGTTTTCTTCTTTTTCTTCCCTTTTTCTTTTTCTTTTATCTTCTTTTTCCTTTTCCTCTTCCCTTTTTTTCTTTTTTTTTTTTTTTTCCTTTTTTTTCTTTTCTTTTTTTAAGAGACCAAAGAGGGCGCGTAAAAACGGATGAGATAGGAAGGGATGGCAATTGAATATTCATTTGCTTTCGATACGTTCAATTACTTCACATCTGTCGACTTTCAGGACGTTTATATAAGGTGTTTAGTTCTTTTTCTATTTTTCTTTTCCTTTTTTTCTTTTTTTTCTTCTTTTTTTTTCCATTTTTTACGATACCAGAAAACATCAATAAATCCTAATATTGACGTAACATTTTACGTAATGTCAGCATTTACTACGAATTATTATTATTATTCGATTTAATGGAAAAATGTGTTCATTATCATGAAACAATTTAACCATTCGTTTACTTAATTAATATTCCGTTATAATCGACGACATTTTTTTAATAAAACGATTTGAAGATCGACGAAAGTTCATCAATTTTGTTTTAATCAATTATCGAGCGTAATATTGATTTCGAAGGAAATAAATTCATCCATAAAGATTTTATTCGATTAGAAGTTATCACGACACCCTGTATATTACTACTTAAGTCCGAATGCTTCCGTGTGGTACAAGTAGCCCATTCATTATCGAGAATCGCGTGATTTCACGCGCACGCCTCTCTCTCTCTTTCTGTCTCTCTGACACTTCGCCCGTGTCCTCTTCTTTATCCTTCGTGACGAGAGAACACGTGCACGCATTCGCCTTAGAGTGAATCCAAGTGTATCTACGACACAACACATTCATTGGTCGTCGTAGATATAGTTGGATATGCGACACAACCGAAGGTAACTCGTCACTTGTTCATACTATTACTCTCTATCGTTAACACGCAAAAGTTTATGTATGTGTGTGTGTGCGTGTGCTAATGATCCTAATGATTTTTTGAACGCTTCTAATGACACGTAAGTAGAAGAAAAAGAAAAAAGGTAGAGGAGGAGGAGGAGTAGAAGAAGAAGAGAAAAAAATAATACACGTCACGATACCGTCACTTAACGTTCGCCATCATTGAAAATTATTTTCTTTTCTTTTTTTCTTCTTTTTCTTTTTCCTTCCTCTTTTTTTTTTTTTTATTTCATTTTATTTCTTTATTTTTATTCGGTTTTTCGTTTTTTTTTTGTTTTCTTTTTTCTTTTTTTTTTCTTTTTTTTTTTTTTTTTCTTAAACTCAAAGATCATATATCAGTAACCAATAAAAGAGACGTTTTGCCTCTTCGTATTCTCACGATCGATCATCGAGTAATCTGAAATAATTAACCAATACATTAAACAAGACGAAGGCGGAGCTTCTGTCTGTCTGTCTGTCTTCTTCTCTGAAAAACTTGTTTATAAACACGTTTGTTAATTTTTACTGTTTATATTTAGCTGACCGATCGTAAATACTGATCGATTTTTAAAAGAAGGATTGTTTTTCTGTGATAAACGTGTTGAGAATTTACGTCGTGTTAAAGTAGCGAAGGACAATGCGTTCCGAGATAAAATAATAGTAAATAATACTTCTTTTTTCTCTTTTTTCTTTTTCTTCTTCTCTTTTTCTTTTTTTTAATCATTCCTTCCCCGATCAAGTTCGCCCATAATATCTCTCCTCTATCTCGATCTTAATTATTTCCTTTTATTTTATTCAATTAATATCATCTTATTCTTATTATCATTCTTATTTTTCTACTTTTCTTACTTTTTCTTTTAAATTACTTTAGAATGACCACCGTAAACGTATTTTTAAATCGTCTAAAAGTTGTCATGTCTTTTCTTTTTTTTTCTTTTTTCTTTTTCCTTGTACAGTGTCAAAGATAGGAGTGGTCGTCCGACGAGGTGTTTTTTGTTATTTCTTTTCATCTTTTTGCTCAAAAAAATAAAAAACTCACGTATACAAAGACAGAGAAAGAAATAGAGATAGATGGATAGAGAAAGAGAGAGAGAGAGAGAGATCGATATTTCGCACAAAATGTGCTGAAAAATTTTAGCCCGCCGGCAGTAAAACGTTCCCAAGCAAAGGCTAGTTCAACTACCACAACGAGAAATCATCGTAGAGGCCGGCCAAGAGACTGTATGCCTTCGACGTTAATTTATTACCGTGCTACTAAGCGCGTTCGTTCCTAGGTACCTACTACGAAACGCCTTTTTTTTTTGTGTGTGTTCTTTTTTTCTTTTTCTTTCATTATATACATATAGACATTTGCATAGATCCTCTACGACGTCACGGCATTTCGCCGGGTGCCACGACGATTATCATTCGCAGAGTTGTGGTTATAAATCGAACGTTGCGAAATCAACGATAGATTTTCCTCGATCTTAGGAAAATCTTTTTAAACGACTTATTGATGTTCTTGTCCGTTTGTGTTTATTCGTATCTATTCTCGCATTTGTGTATCTGTATGTAGGTGTGTGTGTGTGTGTGTGTGTGTGTGTGTGTGTGACGCATATCTATACGCACGTGAAATATTAAACCGAGGAATATGAAGGCATACAATTTTCATTTTTCCCTTTCTCTTATCGATTTACTTAAAATGGGGAAAAAAAAAAACACGTTGATCGTATTCGTTCAAACAAGAGGAAAAAAAATATTAGATCGCCGTTTAGATATTCAAAAGAAATTCTTTTTCGATTTGTCAATCGACTTACATATATGCTACATATATTATCCCGTGTACGCTAGTGGATTTCTCGAATAAAATTTCATTCGTTCGTTCTTATATCGTAAAAATATCGTAAAAATTGTTGAATAGATAAATAATTAAATACGATCTTTATTTACAATAATCGTACGATATATATATATATATATAATGCGTATCTATAGTTTTTGTAATAAAAACAATTATACTTAAATTATTTGAATGGCTATGGTGTAAAGTTAAAATGATTTATGATTTTAAGGAAAACAAGAATGTCCATTATTTTCCTATGTAACGGTGACGTTAGAAATAATTTGTACATCCACATGACATTAAAAAAAAAAAAAAAATAGAAAAAAAAAGAAAGGAAGAAACGAATTTAAAGTTGAAATAGACAGAAAGAAAGAAAAAAAAAAAAGAAAAAAAGAAGAAAAAAAAAAGAAAGAGAGAGAAATAGGGAGAAAAAGAGGGGAGAGAGTTATACTCCAAAATTAGAGACAAATTTGTGGTTTCTACCGGTCGGAAAGAAGATCGGACGCGGACCCAGCAGAAGCGGTAATTATACGGAGCCACGTGGCAACGAAGCTGACCGGCTTTTTCGATCAACACGATTGACCGTCGTGTATTTATATATATGTGTGTGTGTGTGTGTGTGTGCGTGCGTGTATACGCCTATGTATGATGCGCGTATACATATATATGTGTTCCATGGAAGATGATACGGAGACGACCTTCCACGTGTTCTCCTCTTCGTTCCGGTCCAGCTTGACTCTCTCCCTCCTATCCTCTTCCCCTCACACCTCACCAATTCATATAGGAAATGGAGCCAGATGTTGAAATAAAAAATAACTCTTGGCGATAATCGTAGGATGAATTTTCGATATAAATTTCCAATGGATTTTCGAACGAATTGAAATAATTTAAAAGTATATTTGTCTCCACGTACACTGATAACTTCCGGTCGGTTTGTAAAAAATTAAGAAAATTATTTTTCGATCTTTCGTTTTAATGATTCCGAGTTCATACTCGATCATTCCTTCTCTTTATCGTTAAAACGAGAAAGAAAGAGAGAGAGAGAGAGAGAGAGAGAGAGAGAGAGAGGAAAAAGAAAAAAGAAAAATCGCTGACTGTCGAAACGATAAACGTTTTGACTCGAACACAATAGACGCATTTCGGCAGGACTTTCACACGCGTTTCTTTCACGTCGATTCTCGTAGGCGTGGCCAAATCTCTCGCAGGTAAGTACATTCGGATTTTAAATCCTTTAATCCTTTAGGAAATATCTAGATCTCAGTATAACGTGAAATTTTCTTATCGATAATGAAATTTTATTTATCGTGAATAAAATAAAATCAAATGCCTCGATCTTATTTCTGAATCAATTTCGATCTTATTAATCATTAGAACAAGATGAATCGTTTTCGATCTAATAGATCATTAACAAGATCAAACAATTTTTTTTTTCTTTTGTCAAATCATATATTTAATTTGTTAAGTAGAGTCGTGATAGTAACAAATTTTTATTTAGTTATTATCAATCCACGGATATATTTAGATTCGATCTTTACGTGTAAAAAGTAATTTGCATATTTGAAGAAAAAGAGAGAGAGAGAAAGAGAAGATGAAACGAATTATATCGAACAGGTCGAAACAGAGAGTGATGCTTCATCAGTGAATGTCTTTTCGTTCGTTTTACAACATTTGACCTTGATCCTGAAATAACGATCATGAGAAGGATCAGGGCCAAGGATTTTCATGCGATCTCTCTCTCTCTCTCTCTCTCTCTCTCACTCACTCACTCACTCTTTCTCTCTGAGAAGGATCCGATCATCGTAGCTGGGAAAATGAGAGTTTCGAGGTATCGAAGTGCCTTGGCGGCGGCAGCGGCGGTGGTGGCGGCGAGACGATGCCAGGCTGGGCTCATTTTGATTGATCGGCCAATATAGCTTGCTCGCCCCCCGCGGTTCGTGCATTACCCGGTGCGACGTGGAAAAATTGCCGGATTGAGATGCACTCATTAATAATCTTCCTTCGTGCGAGCTTACGTAGACATATTCGTGTATGTTTTCTATATGTGAATGAAAGAATCTTTACTACGTATTAGTTAGCAATTTTAATGGAACACATATCATATTTATTTATTTATTTATATGCTAAAATTATTTTATTTACATAATAAAAATCTTTTTATATTAATTTTTCTATTAATCTATATAATAAATAAATAAATATATATATATATATATATATATATATATATATATATATATATAATATACATATATACTGAATGGAATAAAAACTTTGTCCAAATAACTTGTAAAAATTTATTGAATCACTTGCAAATGACCTTTAATAGTACAATTTCAGCATGCTAAAATCATCACAACTACGATTATCATAAAGATAAAAAGGATATAGTATTTCATTTAAGAACAAAAAGAGGATCGCCTTGAAATCTCCCTATATCTCCATCCGCATAAATAATATTTACGTCACATTATGTCACCATTTATATCATTCAAATTTTATATATAATATATAATGACCATATTATTACAAATAATAGAAATAATTTTGACGGACAAAGTTTTACCTTCAATCATTATATACACACACATATATATATATGTAAAATAAAATTCCTGAGAACATTTCGACTAAATATATACTCAAATATATTCTCTCTTTATTATATTTTATAATTACTTATTTCTCGAATTTAAGCGAAAGATTATGCGATTTTAGACGTAAAGTAGCAATGGTTTTGGTTTCAGGAAGAATTTTACGAGGTTCTTCGTTCTCCCTATCTTTCTTTCTCCCTTTTACACGGGTGTTTCTTTAAAAAGAAGGACGAAAAGAAGTTGATGGGTGGAGGGAGAGAGGAAAGAAGGGTCTTAATATCCTTTGATTTATCTCGACTGGGTCAACGTCGTTTCCACCCCTTCTTTCTTCCTCCCTCCCTCCCTTCCTTCTTTCAGCCCTCTCTCTCTCTCTCTCTCTCTCTCTTTTTCTTTCTTCTTTTTAGCACAGAACATGGGCGGGCCAATAAGTTTTTAAATAACCATAACTCCTGGTTTTATGGTTGAAACGGCGCTCAATGGTCCACCAACAACACGAGTCTTCTCTCTCTCTCTCTTTCTCTCTTTTTCCTCTCTCTCTCTCTTTCTCTCTCTTTTAAAGATGTCAAGAAACTGTAGCGTTTGTAAGTACTTTAGCGAATCCTGCGCGAGAGTCTCGACTCTATCGGTATAACCTCCGCCTACGTGGGTGGGTAATCACTATGTTTCTTCGAGTCTTGTCGTCGCTCGTGTTCCCGAAGGCGGGTCGAATCGTGCACGAGGTCACGAAGATTTTATAGTTTTACCGCGGCCTTACCCCTTTTAATTGTCGACTAATTATTGTCCTCTTTCTCTCTCTCTCTCTCCCTCTCTTTCTTTTTTTTTTTTAACGTCTCAAATATACACTTTTTTATACAACAAGCTTATATATACATATATACGTTTCATTATCCATTTATAATAAGTATCCTTATTATACATAAATATATTTATTATACATGTATAATAAGTATTTGACCTAATTTTAATTATACATTAGTTCAATTATATATTTATTATATTTAATGAGTATTTTGTGTCTGTGTGTATGAAACAATTTTGATATATCTGTGCATAAAAATACAAGATTATATTACATAAATATAAATAAATAAAATAATAATAAATATATCATTGTAGAGATCATTGATCTTCGAAGGGAGAAAGAAAAAATGTTACAATTAACAAATATCTAAATAGTAATAATAATAATAATAATAACAGTATTTTTATATATTTGTTTCAATAAGAATCGTGTCGTACATTAGAGAATAGAAGCTAGAACACCGTGACGTCTTTCGTTTCATAGGGAGAACATATTTGGCGTAGGTGTTCGTGCTCAAAGTGTTGCTGCAAAAGGATCATTAAATCATCGATCCAACCTTTCTCAATGGATCATCTTATAAACCTTACGGAACCATAATCCTTCGTCTTTTCCTTTTTGTATTTCGATATATGTATTATACATACACACGTATATTAATATTTAATTTTTATTGATAATAATAATAGTAATAATAATAATAATAATATCTAATAATAATAATAATATGTAATAATATCTAATAAGTTATGGCAAAAAAGGACAAAAAAATAAATAAAATATTATCATTCCAATGGAATATTTCAAATTGACACTGATATATTAAAGTGCTAATTTGTTTTTAATATTAGGTATATCTATACCTTTTTCATGACGATACGTTATAAGTGATCACTACTGTTTCAACGCGAAACTTGGGTCAATTCTTCAACGTAAGAACGCATTTATGAGAAATCGTTTTAACAGGCTGCTACCAGGGAATACGTGGGTGTCGTAGATATACCGAGAGGCAAAACGACCATGTGAGAATAGAACGTGTACCACTCTCACAATATCCCCTTTCCTTGTATGCGAACGCGCTTCAAAGGAGCAAAGCTCGCGTATATGGCACCCAATGAGTTTAAATCATTTCGAGCACTTCTGTTAGACTCAACCATCCTCTAACCTCTCCCGTTTTAAACGATAGAAATTGTAATGGTAACGCGCAAGGATTATTACTTGAGCTTAAATAACAATGCCAAAGTTCTTTCACTTTTTCATTCACGATAATTCGAGTTACGACTATTGCGACATATAATTGCATTAATTTAGAAAACGTCAACGAACGTCTGTTTAATAGAACACGTGTGAAATTTACGTCTCGCATTATTTTCGTTTATTTGCGATCATCGTTGAAAAAAATAAGAAAATAAAGAAATAAATAAAAAAAAACAAAAAAAGAAAGAATAACAAAAGAAAGAAAGAAAAATAGAAAAAAAAAGAAGAAACGAAAAGGAGTAAAACGAACTTGAAAAAAAGGAGAAGAAAAAGAGAAAAAAAGGATGTCTAAGAACGGTTAAGCTTCACTCTCTTAATCCTAACAAATCGAATTCAACCGTCACAAACGGTGAGTCCGAAGGTTCGCGGAAGAAGAGCGGAAAACATTCGAAGGATAAGAAAAGAGTAGACAGAGAGAGAGAGAGAGAGAGAGAAAGAAACAGTGAGAGAGAGAGAGAGTGATGAGGGGAGGGAAATAGACAAAGAGAGAAAGAGAGAGAGAGAGAAAAAAGGCGGGAAGATATAAAAGCAGAGTATCTCAATGCCAGATGTCAGTCCTCCCTCTTACTATCTCTCTCTCTCTTTCTCTCTCTCTCTCTCTCTCTCTCTCTCTCTCTCTCTCTCTCTCTCTCTCTCTCTCTCTCTCTCTCTCTCTCTCTCTCTCTTTGCATATAAGAAGGCGTCCAAAAGCAGTGCGTGTCATTAAAGAACATGAAAGACGTGACAAATGACAAACTGTCTGTTCTTGAATGCACATTGGCGCCCCCTATTGCTGCCTCTCGTTTGTTTGCGGTCACACATTGTCGCGAAGAGTAAGAATGAGATAGAAAGAATAAAAGAGAGACAGTGAGCATGAGAAAGAGAGAGAGAGAGAGAGAGAGAGAGAGATGGAGAAGGGTGTATCGTTCCCGAAGAAGCAAAGTTTTCTATGCCATCAGTGAGATCCCTCCCAGCAAACCGAACTTTGTCGTTTCGCAATCGATCTATGGTAGTATGTAGCTCGGGGCTGTGAGAATACGATTCGGCATGGATCTTTTGGGGATGTTTTGACTGGATCGCTTGACGAGCGATTGTTCCTCATATCGACTTTTTTTTTTCGTCCTTTCGAGTACCCACTCTTCTCTTCACCGTTCTCTTCCCTTCTCTAAGATATTTTTTTTTTAGTTATTTTTTTTACATGTTTCTTTTTCTTTTTTTTTTTTTAATTCTCTCTCTCTCTCTCTCTCTCTCTCTCTCTCTCTCTCTCTCTCTCTCTCTCTCTCTCTCTGATATGCACGTAAATCCTTTTGCCAAGGAATACTGTTATCCATAAGATTTCTTTATTTAATACAAAGATTTATTCTATCTCTTCCGTTTCGACGCTCTACCCTATTGTCGTCGTAGGTGGGCAGTAACAATCATCGTGTTAACACGCTAAAGGAGAAGCACGAGCCCATAAGGAGTATAATTGTGGGGATATGGAGATGGAGGAAGGGGTTGGTGGGGACGGTAGAACGGCGAGAGATCCTGGGTGAGCCCACAAGGAGAAGGACGATAGAAAAGGATTTACGCGAGTAGGCTGTCTCAATCCGCGAGCTACCATTTCGCAATTACGCGGCTCGGAGAAGCGCCCATTTAATTCTCGGACGGTTTTATCCTACCATTGGGAAGTTAACCCAAGGAATTGTACTAGGTTGGTAACGTAAGGGCCGATGTGTAGCGGGAGGCATGTTAACACGGATCGCCCGCTAATCGTTCACGTTTTCGCCATAAGCTCTGATTCACTGCCGGCGCCGCTACTTTACGGCATTGTTCGACGCTTCGCTCTTCGGATCGCTATCTTAACTAGCCTCGTGCGCTGCACGGAAGCTGAGGAGGAGCTGTTTCAGTAGGAGGGAGCCAAACGGAGCAACTTCGATGGCTGCTGCTACCTCTCGTAGAGACATCGTAGACTGTCTCTCTCTTTCTCTCTCTCTCTCTCTCTCTCTGTTTCTATCTTTCTCTTTGTCGTGTTCTACGCCGTGCTTGGCCACGGCCTCTACGTGACGGCAGTAAAGTAAACTTAGCATCCTGAAGCTAAGATGCGGCAGCAGCAACAGCATCAGCACCACCACCAGCAGCAACAGCAGCAACAACCGAGTAGCGCGGAAAACGTTTAAGATCGGGACTCGATAGGCGACCGCTCGAGACTCTTTTCTTCTCCTCTTTTCTTTCTTACTCTTTCTCTCTTTCTTTCTTTCTTTCTTCTTTTCTCTTTTATCTTCTCTTCTTTTCTTCTTTACGAGGAGGAAACGATCGAAGGTGCGAAGAGACAGAATTGGTGAATTCGAATGCCTTAGGAAGAAGAACCCCTTGGATAACAAGCAAAGATTTACTCGCTGTCTTCGTTTACTTTTTATGGAATATTATTACTTTTTTTTTTTCTTGCCTTTTTTTCCCCCCTTTTTTTTTCTTTCTTTTTTCTTCCTTCAAACCTACTTGCAATTTTTCGAAGTGCCCTTACCAGAGTTTAAAGGCCGACGATACAAGCAGGCGAGACAAACAGAACAAACGGCGGAACGATCGTATCGATCTTCATTACTTGTCGATCAGACGTCATCCATCTTCCTACGTACAATCTGTATTCAAAGAGTCGACGCGAGGAAAGCCGATAATTTTGCCGAGATCGAGTCATCCGTCTAGTTTAATATCGACGTTGATCGGACTCGAAACGTATTTATTTAATGGAAAAGTAAATAATCGTTGAATGAATTTCTTGATCGATTTATCTCTTACGTAAAGAGCGAACGAATTTTTTTTTTCCTTTTCACTCTCTCTCTCTTTCTCTCTCTTTTTCGCTCTCTCTCTCTCTCTCTCTCTCTCTCTCCTCTTTCTTTCTCCTTTCTACTTTCAATAATTTTTATTTAGTTTTAACTTCGTAAATAACGATCGATACGTAGGCGTAAAGAGTATAATTTATTATTTCCGATATACTATATTCGTGATTGTATCACAATAAAACCATTTAAAAAAAAAAAAAAAAAAAAAAAAAAAAAAAAAGAAAAAAAAAGAAAAAAAAAAGAAAAAAAAAAAAAAAAAAAAAAGAAAAAAAAAAGAAAAAAAAAGAAAAAAAACATGAAATCGAATAGAGATCGAGACAAAAATATTTCCATAAATTTCGTTTAATCATACGACCGAATGTGTTTCTTTCTTCGATCGATTATTACTCATTAAAGTGAAATCTTCTAGGAACATCTAATTTGTTTCAATGTAATCGAAAACCTAAATCGTTATAAAATGTTCGGACGATAAAAAATTTAATGTCTGACAGTAATCAGATACTTTTATAAATGATGAGAAATATATATATATATATATATATATTTTTTATTTTTTTTCGTTCTCTTCGATAGATCGTGTAGGAGCGTATGGAGATAGAAAGAGATAGAAAATAGTTACGAAGTACAAGGTGAGTCGAAAGTTCTTAAATCAATAAAAAATTTCTAGATGGGTCAAAAGTTCTGTAGATATTAAAATCATCCTAAAAAATCTCGAAGAATGGAGTAGGTAATTGATTTTTGAAAATTTCTATTTAATCAAAACTTTTATTAATTATTAAAGTAAGTATTTTGTAAAATAAATGATCGATATGTATAAAATATTTTAATCAGTTTCAAGATTACGTCGGATTTATTTCACTTATATTACAGATTGATATTTTGTTATAAGTACTGATCAAATGTTTAAAAATAAATAGTGATCATTTATAAATTAATTAATATAATATAAACTCTGTATATACATACGTCTATATCGTTTTAATTTTTTATAAAAAGAAAGTCAGGCATTTCATTATAATAAATACCCTGTATATAATAAAATATCTTAAATAGGTAGGATTTTGACGATCTTAACTCTCCATAACGTTATTTAAATTTGAAGTCGCATAATCATATATCAGTATTATATAAATCTTGTTTTATATTTTCATTAGAAAAGTACCACCGATTAATTTATATCTTTAAAATTAAAATTCGTCGATTATAAATTATACCTATTCGATGTATTATAATTTTTATTAATATAAATTATATTAGAAATTTTCTTTTTCAATTAAGTTCAAATTTTCTTATTAAATAAGACAAACAACAATTGTATTATAGAGATTTGATTAATTAAAAAATAATTACACCGATAATTAAACCTATCCTACTTACATATACACACACACACACACACACACACACATATAAAAAAAAGTCCATTACGATAAAGATGTTATAGCTCCGTATAGTAATTAAAACGATATATTAGATTATAAATAAAAATATTACTTTTACAAAAGGGAACGACGATATAAAGGAAGTAGAGATGTGAAAGAAAAGTGAAGATAATAATATGAAAGGAGACGCAGAAGTTTATGATTTTCGGAAGCAGTCGAGATGGAGGCGGAAAGAGTAGCAACAGAAAGTTCTGCTGTTCAGAAGGATGGGCGGAGATGGCGTGAGGTTCAGCGAGTGTCATAAATAAATTTTGTGGTGGAGATTAGCGGGCAGAAACCGCGAAAGTTACGGTCCTCCTTTTGAGTGGTCCGCAACCCTCCTTACGATTTTGCCTGGCACACCCGACAAAGGATTGTCCTTGCCCTTTGGTAAATTTCTTTCCTTTCCTTTCCTTTCCTTTATCTTCGTTTCGTTTCGTTTCGTTTCGTCTTATTTTTTCTTTATTCACTCGAGCACGCGTAAGAAAGTAACACATACATATATATATATATATATATATATATATATATATATATATATATATATATTTCATTGTACGTACATATATACATTACATATATAAATATTTATTATTTATCGTTCGAGGATAATTTGAATAATTTATTTATTTTTTTCTTCCCCCTAGATATGCCAAAATGATAATTATAAAACAAAATTAAAGTAATACGAATATTTAAAAAAAAAAAAAAATATATATATATATATGAACAATATATATTTTTAAGAAGCTAAGAAATGACTTATGTACAATGATTTATTTCACCAACTAAGAATGACAACTTTGGAAGAATAATAAAGAAAAATGAGAGAAAATAGAAAAATGTTTGAAAGAGTGAAATTTTTCTATCGTTGTAACAAAAAGAAACCAGTACTTCATTCTCTCAAAACTTCAGTGACAATTTTTGTCGCATTTATAAGTATTAGGATAATCCCATTTTTCCATTTCTTCTTATGGTTTCTTCTTACCGACCACGCCCAGCTAATTCATTGTCGGTAACAAAATGGCGTATTCCCTAAGGGTTCAGTAATCAGTTCGTATTTGATTCTCCGTGACGAGAAGTTCACTCAGTGGAAGATCTAAAGAATAGAATCTAAGAAGGTATTTAAAGTACATAGTCTTGTTCTTTCATATATTCCTAGAAGACATTGTGCATGACAATTGTACACGAAATTGTACACTGCATTTCATGTGTAAAAACCAATCCTTTTTCTTTGCTTAAACCACTTACCTTTAGTCACATTGGTTAGTTTTGTACGGGTGTAAAAAAGGACAAAAGGACTAGTTGCAATATCTCATAATTTATAACTTAAGTTGGGTCAAAGACAAGTTTTCTCCTATAACAAGTTTTCTCCTATATTAAAAATAATTTTCTTAAACGTATATATTTCTTCCTATAATATTAACTTTTGTTTATTATGTTTTTGAAATACTTTCATAAATCTTCTCTCTAGTATTGTCCATTTATAAAATGATTTAAGTGTAATTCAGATCAAATAGCTGGGGAATAGTTTTTTCTTTTACGGGGATAGTTGGCTCATTGTAAAATTGTATGTTGTTTTTACAATATCATGAACGACTGTATAACATGATGAGAGTTTTATTTTTTTTTTAATCATTTTTTATGACTTTAAAGAGCTTTCTCCAATGAGGAACAAACAATCAGGACAACGTCTATTTTATGTTACTGAAAAAGTTATTATACTCAGGATAAAAATTATTATACTCATTTCATCTGGATAGTTGGGACGGGGAAACAATTTATTTCCTTTTCTTTTTTTTTTTTTTTCTTTTTTTTTTTTTTTTTTTTTTTTTTTGACAAAAGTCTAGCATTATTTCTCAATTATATCTTGATATTATAATTTTTCATGTATTTACTTTTACACCTATACACACACACATATATATATATATATATGTATCTTTTTTATCTGCATATTCGTTATATTTACAATATACCGAATTTTTCAAAAAGCAAATGGGGTCATCGTCTTAACCTATAGGATAATCCTCACAGGAGATAGAATTCATAGAACTAGGATTTTCTTAAAAGTTCATGGTCAATTTGTAGGCGTTTCAAATATTCTTCACTTTTTAAATCAAACAACAGTTTTCTAATAATAGACGTTTTAAAAGTTCCTTTATCGTTCGGTTTCAACTCGAAAGAAACGAATAATAGAATTGAAAATACGTGGCCGCCCATCGAAAGAATTTCAAACGCTACATGGTAAGCGACGGGTGTAATACTTGCACAGTTAGTTCGTTTAGTGTTCGTTCACCATGAAGGTGAGCACGAAGAAAATCTCGTTCGGGGAGACTGTCCCGTCGACAAGATTTTAACCGAAGGTACTTAATCCGTTCTGTCGATGCTATCCATTTACCGGGGTCCCGGACGAGGAGTATCGCAGGTGAAATCTTATCTCGACGGACTTTAACCAGCAATCTGGTTAGCCGTGGCGCTCGGCGCTCGTTAATCCGCAGATTGACCATAGTAAGAGAGAAAGAGAGAGAGAGAGAGAGAGAGAGAGAGAGAGAGAGAGAGAGAGAGAGAGAGAAAGAGAAACAGAGAGATTTGTATGTGTGTGTGTGTGTGTACATATATATACTAGCTAAGCTCAAGAGTCTGTACGAAGCACCTCGTCTTCTCTAATCTCTAATCTTTCGATAAATACACTACAATGCGAAACAAACGACCGGCTGTGGCCAATTTCTCTCGGGGAAGTGATTTTACGGATAATCGATCGAAAACGAGTACATACTTTTTTATCCCTCTCCTTCTCCTTCTCTCTCTCTCTCTCTCTCTCTCTCTCTCTCTCTTTCCATCTTTTTCTATCTATCTATCTATCTAGCTATCTAGCTATCTAGCTATCCAACTATCTATCTCTTTTTCTTCGTAATACAAAGGCAAGTCATTATTAAACTATTTATAGGTACTTATTTAATGATAAGTAATATATAAATAATAGAAGAGGAAAATAGATAAGAATGTTTAGAGTAATGCGATATATTGCCACAATAGATTCTAATCTTACTTAATAATGTCAAATGGTATAATATATCATAGAATTTACTACTGAAATTAAAATGACACGAAAAATATCTATTTAATAGTTAAACTCATTGTAGTATTAATTCTTTTACTTTCTTATTTCTTTTATTTGAAAAAATTTCTTTTTACACTTAATATTTTCCCAATATGACTGTCACTTAATCTTTCTCTCTTTCAATCTTAGGTAAAAAATTACGATATTTCATTTATTATTTTAAGGACATACAATGAATACTTTGAAGTAACAATTGTAAAGTAACAATAGTGTTGTCACTCATGGTCTTGTATAAGATAACATAGAAATTAAATTAGTAATGATTGTAAAAAAATTTGTCACAGTTTTGCTGGCAAATAGCTGTGCATTTGATTTAAAAAATCTAGAACGATTTACATAAGAATGTTTTCATAGAGATATCGAAATATCGATCTATTCGATTATTTCCGAACATTACAACATCGAGCACATCGCAATACTATCTTCGAACAATGGAAAGTTGAAACATTCCCAACGAAAGAAATGATTTACGAATCGAGAATTGCTTCTCCTTTTGTAAATAATCCCTGGCTGATAATTTTTCCTATGTATTAGAATATATCTATACATAGTACTTTCTCTGATTAATCCCAAAGATATTCTAAACCCTTTAACCTTTCGAGAGTTTCCCTAACAATTTGCCTTAAGTCAGTTATGGGGCAGTAAAATTTCCAATTGTAATTTCGACCATATTCGAAAACTACGAATAACAAAGGAAAAGTATTGTGAAAGATTTCAAAACAAATTGCACTTTTCATCCGTCCTTTCGGATTAGAAAAGAAAATTTTAAATTAATGGATTTTAAATGCTGCGTATTCTACTGCTGACATTTACAGTACCTGGGAGTGAATAGGGTGAAAATTGTAAATGTTAAGATATAAATAACATTATTGGTAAATTTCCATTTTTTTATTTTGTGTCATTTTCAACAATAATATTTTATGATTTCTTACCTATAATGAAGGCAAGGTATAATCTCGTTTATAAGATTGATATTCATTCTAGAAGCTTTATGTATGTAGTCATAATTTAATTTAAACAAATATTCTTATTTTTTCTTTCTTCCTTTTTTCCTTTTTTTAATTTTGATACTTAAGATATTTATGATACATTTATAAATCGATAAATGTCCTTTTGACATTGTATATTTATATATATATATATATAATGGACAAATGATTATAAGAGAATAATTATTTACATATATATTTAAAATGCGTGTTAACAATTTCAACTGAAGTCAAAATTGTCACCTTTCACCTGATAAAAAAGGAAGAGCGAGAAAAAAAAAGAAAGAAAGAGAAAGAGAGAGAGAGAGAGAGAGAGAGAAATAGAGAAAGAGACAGACAGAAAGAGAAAGAAAAAGATAGAAAAAAAGTGGTCGTGGCAGGACCATTACGAGAGCAGTAAAATCCCATCTAAAGAGGAAGCGGGCGAGTTTTAACGGACTCGATAGACACGGACCGCTCGGAACATCGTAATCGCAGTGATTGCCAAGTGGAAGAACCGAAGGAAGCGCGGAGTCAAGTAGAGAATCGTGTTATTTTCGATATCGTAATCGTCCTCGTGGAAAACTGGCACGGTCGTACTCGAGCGCGAGACGGTATAAATCCGACCAGTGTTGTTGGGTGACTACTCTGAAGAGCGATGACATTAACTCGACAGAGAAAGAGAAGGAGAGAGAGAGAGAGAGAGAGAGAGAGAAAAGAAAGAGAGATAAAGAGTGAGAACAGCGAGTTGACGACCGTGTTGACCCGAATTGTTATGATACTATCGGTGACTGCGTCATTAATAATTCTCTCTTTTTGCGAAAATGGTTAAACTTTCTCCGTTCGAATCTTAAAATCCAGAAAATTCATACGAATATCGTTGATTCTATCATTTTTATATCTACATATATACCCACACACACGCGTATATTATATATTATATTATACTTTGTTATATGAGCCATTCACGAGCCAAATCGATTGACTCTACTTTTAAAATTTTGAAAAATTACATGTCAAAACATTTTTGACGAGAGTCCTCACTTTTTATATCTCATAATAAATTTCGTTATTTAATATCATTTAATGATCAAATTTTTCTGACCATCGAATAAAAATGAATTTATTTCAGAAGCCAATCTGATTAACTTCGTACTCTAATGTAAATCTTTACAATAATACAATTCAAATATAACAACAAGAACTTTATACATTATACAATGTTTATTTTGAATTTTTACTTCGGAGGGAATTTTAAAAAATAATTTATATTATTTTATAGCATCTCTCTTTTCGTTTTATGGAGTTAATTTATTTGCCTATTCGACAAGTAAGCGGCTCATATATATATATATATATATATATATGTATATATAACAACATTTCCGCGATAACAATCATTGAGATATCCTAATAATCCTAAAGAACCCAAGGAAAAAAAAATAGATAAAAAGAAGAAAAAAAAAGAAAACAAGAAAATTGACGAAAAGTTTCGAATAGATAAAATGTATCAAGGAGCGATTCACGAAATACGATACGCAGAGTGTACCGTTACTGGCATGACCCATGACCCACCCCAAGGAGTACGAAGACTCTTGCGCGTTTACCTAGATAACGTTTATGCACCTTTCTCTCGCACATATGTACATACACTCGTTCCTCCTTTTGTACGAATTGTGCATACCGATTTTATAAAACGTTTCACTTTGTGTTCCTGCGGTCACGTTACATTGTATAGTTCGTCGTATACATTAGTTCACCACAAAACTGACGCACAAAGGCTTTTCACAGAGAAATGGGACAGGTAGGCGAACACCGGACATTGTGGTAACTTTTCAAAACTTTTATTTTTACGATATAAGTCAGCAGTCAGGACAAACGAAAAATTTTATTTCTTCGACGATTTTCCTTTTGACGAGTTAATGTTCACGTACGAACGAACAAGAAAGGTATTGAGATAAAGACGTTGACAAAGAAAGAGAAAGAAAGAAAGAAATAGTTGAAAAAGTAATAGAAATTGTTGAATTTGCAACACTTGGAATTTGGGAGTTTTTAACCCTTTAAATCCATCCTCTCTTGGGAAAATATGTTTTGTGCTTACCGATAAACCTTTACGACATTTGCTTCGTTTCGTTAATTTACGATACGGCACAACATCGACTTCATTGTGGGTGACCGCATCCTACTGAGAATGCCACAAAATCTACTAAGAATCGATCGTAAATCTTAACGGAGTCCGACGTCACTACCGTAACTAAACCTGTTTCGACCTGATTTCGAAATTGGAATCGGTGTAAACTACTTTGAGTTTTGAATCGTCCCTTACGTTCTCAGAGATTTTACGACTCGGGATACTCCCAGAAACATTGTAACGTGTAAGTTTTTCTGTTTTCTTGCCCCTGTGGGCGTTCTTGATCTCGAAACGATCGAAATTTTTCAAGATACGAGACGAAAGAAACAATAAGTCGATCGATCTTATAAAACATTTTTTTAACAGATTCTCTCGATAAACGTGAATTATCGACAGCACGTGCTCGATCAACTAAATAACGATATTCACGAAGTAAGGATGGCCTTTCGACCTGTAATAACGTTGATACAAAGAAATCGTAACAGATTTCAGAAAATAGAAAGTTTAGAATTAAGTAAGTATGTAAGCGTATGTATTAGAGGCTGGACACGTAACGACGCGATGCCTTCAAGATTGTATCTCTCGTTTCTTTATAAAATTATGTGCGGTTTGCGGACGTGAATACTTGCTATACTCTTTCTTTGAGGCGTCATTGACGCGTTAAGGAACGTAATAGATATTATTATTTCGGATTGAAAGAAAAAATATTTATAAATAATAGGATTTTATTATTCTTTGACGATAATCCTTTTTCTTACGTACATATATACACATATACATACATATTTTTATATATGTATAATACATATATATGTATATATGAAGTATTTGAACGTTCGCTATTGAAACTTTAAAAATAATAAAAATATACGTGTTAGACTTAACTTTAGAAAATACTTTCGTGACTTTGTTTCTTAGGTCTTGAAAATTCTTTTTATTAATTTGACGAGCACGATGAGAATTTAAGATTTATTTTTTTTTTTTTTTTTTTTTTCTTTTTTTTTTGAATCTTTTATATCAGAACAAATGATTAAGGAATATGTAGGTTTAGTTTTAATTTTACCTGAACACGTGTGCCTCGATTGCATAATCGTCGACAAAATGATCATGTCATTTGTCATCCATATATTTTTACCTGAACACACGGCAATCATACAACATTTGGTAGGTACACGAACCTTGAAAATCTGGAATATTAATAAAAATTTACCAAGAATTGTAGCCGATAAATAGATATTTCTTTTTCAACCAAAATAGATTGCGGCATCGTAAACAAATATCTAAGGAATGACTCTAACAATATCGATAGGATCTCTCTATCAATTATTCGGCGTTGGAATCGTCGCTTCAACCTAAGAAAATAAAAAGTGGAATGAAGAAGGACTACAATCGGATGCCTCGAAGATAGAGATACCTTTTCTCTCTCTCTCTCTCTCTCTCTCTCTCTTCCTTTTTTTTTTTTAAATTTTTCTTTCATTCTCATATTCTACCTTTGAGAACGATGCTCTGTCGTGAGTTGGCCCAATTTCTATGGTGGCTCGCCTTATAAATCGTTGTACCTTTTTTTATGAGCCTCGCATAAAGCGCTTGGACGAGTCCTCTTTCGAGAAAAAGAGGGAGAAAGAGAGAGAGAGAGGGAGAAAGAGAGATAGATAGATAGAAAGAGAGAAAGAGAGAGAAATATCTCGAATACCTTCTTTCTCCTTCGTTTTTATCTTCCTCTTTTCGATCTGGCCGAATTCGCTCGATCCAAGAATAGCCGGCACAGTTAAGTTCACGAGGAGAGACTTTAATGTCCTTTGAAAACATGACTCGTCCCGCGAGGACACCGACTCCCTCTCCTGAAAACGTCTGTTCCCTCTTTTATTACGCTTTCGTTACTATGGTATTACCTATGGAAAAATTTCGGAGGTAAGTAAGAGTCGAATATTGCGTTTAAAACATAATGTTCGTAAAATTTTATAAACGATCCATGAAATTAAATGGATTTCAAAGAATTTTTAGAACGTCCAAAGATTCATCGTCGTTACCGTAAGATCATACTTTTTCTTTTCTGTATTTTTTTTTCTTTCTTTTTTTTAATCGTACCAACGTTTCGTACGACAAGGAAGATAATGTTCTCTTTTTAAAACGGACCATTCATTGTACGAATAGTGAAATATTTCTGTGTGTTTCTCACTCGCTTTTCCAGGTGAGATTTTCAAAGTAGAAGAGAAAAAGAAAAAAAGAAAAAGAAAGAAAAATCAATGGATGTGCGAGTATGAGTGAGTGGTAGTAGTTGGGGGGGGGGCCAGGGGATTCTAACGGTTTACTCCCCCAATATTTTGACTACCGTGTCAACGAGCATGGCTATAAATATATATATTCAGAGTGTTCGTCGGCCCGTAACGCCATTCATACTCCTCTGCCCTTGTGGATCCCATAGTGGAAGAAAATTTATCGAACAACGTGTCGTCAGTTTCAACAGCGTGTTTTATGTGTATATGTAGCGCTCATATGTGTGTATGTATACGTGTGTCCGCGTGTGTGTGTGTGTGTGTGTGTTCGTGTTCTTGTTCGCTCGCGTTCTTTCCAAGTGCGGCTAGATTTGTGGCTTTTGCGGTTTTGTTCCTCGGAGATAAAAGGGACACCTCTCTACGAAAGGGCATTTTCAAAGGGCAATTATATCATTCGTCGTATCATCTCTAAAGGTATGTGCCTATACGGCTTTTGCAATATTTACGTTTCCTTATACGAACATTTATATAACGTAACACAAACTATTATGGACTATCTCAACGACTTCATAGTCTCCTTTGTTGTTTCATAATTTATGATAAGATCTTTGAGATTTCGATTGAAAAGATATTGATTCGGGAAGGGAAAGAGAAAGAGAGAGAGAGAGAGAGGGAGAGAGGAAGAGAATGTTTAGAAGACGACAAAAAAAAATTTTATTGATAATGTCTATACTCTACAGATTAGATATTATCAGTAATATCTAATATATATATATATATACTATACTATACTATACTATCAATAGTATCTAATATATATATATATAAAGTATTGCATATCTATAGTATCCAATAGATACTTTGCAATATTGTGTAGGGAAAAGGGGGAAGGGAAAAAGAGAATGTTTAGAGGACGATAAAAAAAAATGTTGTTGATCGTATCTATACTTTACATATTAGATACTGTTGATAGTATCTAATATGTAGAATATTACATATCTATAATATCTAATAAACATTTTTGCAATACCATAGATATTTATATTACATACTAACCATGATATTAAATATCCATAGTGCGGCAAAATGTGTATTTATCAAAAAAAAAAAAAAAAAAAAAAAAAAAAGAAAAAAAAATGAACGTATTATCGAAGTCTGACATTTTTTTATCACTGTGTGAAAAAGCTTAGGTCAGTTCGCGTTCGTGATCATATTAAAAATATTCATGACGGGAAAGGACTATGATGGGTTAGTATGATTCACCCTAGGGGTCTCGCGTATACCGCAACGGGGTGCAGTTTATACAGTGTGAGAAACAATGACGTCTCGTAATGATAGTCAAGAGGATGGAAAGACTTGGCTAGGGTACCTAGGTATTAGAAAGAAAAAGAGAGAGAGAGAGAGAGAGAGAGAGAGAGAGGAGAGCTTTGTGGGGTCCATAGGACCCGCGTTCAATCGTGCGGAACGATATTCGCCGAGTGGTTCCGTGTTATGCACTCGGTCGGTAGTTTATAGTTCTCATCCATTAAGCGCATTTAAACGGACGGGTATCGCTCCTATCCACCTTCGCGAGACGAATCGATACACTGGAACTATCGATGTATCGCACTCTAGGAAAAGTTTATCTTACTGGAGCTGTTCGATCGCTATAATAAATATTTAAATGTATCTGGGAAAAATTTTTTTACTTTTCCATTTTTTCTCTTTTATTCTTTATTTGTTTTTAGATAAATATTATCGTACGAAAATGAAATTGTTTTAGAACGTAATTTTATTTTATTATTTTATGATCGTAACTGAGAAGAGATATTCAGCGAGAAAAAAAAATTCTAAAAAATTCTATATATATATATATATATATTTATACAATCTCTTTCTTCTTAGAATTATAATGATCATAGACGACAACAAAATTAATAATAATATAATAATAATTATAATAATAATAATGGCGCCGATTGGTGAAGTTGAACATGTAATATAGAATATATTTTTCTTTCTTTCTTTTAATTTCGCTTAATATATATAACCACTTCGTTTGAACATATAATCCTTTTTCTAAGGTGAAATAAGTTGTCTGATTTATTTCTCGTTCGATCGAGAGAATCCTTCGAGAGTTCATAAAGCTCGTAAGAGGAGGAAGAGAGCGAGGGAGGATCGGATCCGAAGGTCGGGCGATTTTCTGTAATTAAATATGCTCGTCTCGCGAGTGGGCGGTAGGCGGTGGGCAGTCGATTTATCGCGAAAACGAGAGAAGACGCGATATTCAATTTCAGATAGGCCCTGGTAGTCGGCTCTTCTTCTTTAGCTACGTCAACCCATGGGTAAGGTATTACGTTTCAAGAGACTCGTGCCCGTTTTCAATGCCGAATCTTCGATTCATTCGAAGAAAACCTTAAATATTATTTTTTCTTTTCAATTCAAACGATCTATTATATTATCCCATAGGTATTCAAGTAAGTGAGCAATGTAAATAAGTATTTACATGATAGTTTGATTTTTTTTTTTTTTTTTGATCCTCAAACATTACGTTTATTAACAATAATATCCCCGAGAGAATGAATTTTTATATTTAGACATTAAACGTTTAGATCGACATTATTTAGCAGATTATTTAAATTTATATTATAAAAATAATCGAGTAATGTATATCTATAACTGCCGACGTAACGATTAAAAGTTCCTACAAGGAGCATTAACGTCGGGAGTCTTGTCAATCCGTTTGTTAAGTTTACCTTCTAAAGCTCTTTAATGCTATGAGAAGAGAGAAAAAATTCGGACAGCCGTGAGAGACATAAAGAGACATACATGCATGCATACATACATACATACATACATACATACATATAGTATTTTCGCACGTAACATAAACGCAAAGAACGGAAGCCATCATCTCCATCTACTACCCTCTTCTCGATCGACTCTTTACGATTTGACATGGTAGAGAGTATGGTATGCCGCATCTCTCGAATCCATCACTAGACTCTCATTAGCGGTATTCAGCAATTATTCACAGGGCCAACGACTATACGACTATGAGTATTCCTTCTTATAGGTTTACCTTGAAATATCGGACCGGAAAAACGGTCCGTGACAAATCGGACAGATGTCGAAGTCTAGTTAGGGTAACTAGGTACTTTGTCACTCTTACTTCAAGAAATACGAAAGAGTGAGATGGAGAGTATATCGAGTGTCAACCATCCATGTTAATCAAATTGCCAGAGAGAGAAAGAGAGAGAGAAAGAGAAGGAGGGAAAGAGAGAGAGAAAAAGAAAGAGAAGAGATCGTTGGTGATCATTGTTGATTCGTCATCCCCGATGTTCACCGTCGAACGCGTCCTTCGGTATCCGATATCCTAACACGAGTACCACACGTATTCCTTCACAGTATATCTTTTCTCCTCGACGACAATGACTTCGAGTCTCCCCCTTGGATTCTCCTCTTCGATGATCTTGCGAAAACTTTAGAAAGATTCTCCGAATATAATTCACGAGATATCGCAAGAACTTTTTCCTAACTTCTATGATCTCTCTCTCTCTCTATATATATATATATATATATATATATGTTCCTTTTTTCTTTATATATTTTTTTTTGTATTTCTTTTACTTTTTCCACTGAGAAAAGTTAGGGTAAAAAAGTTGACAATGCTCGTGATAACGAGTTCGATCAATGTCATTTATCATATCAACGAATCAAACAAGAGTTTCATTCTCTTTCTCTTTCTCCCTCTCTCTTTCTCTCTCTCTCTCTCTCTCTCTCTATCTTTTCTCAAAGAACTCTCTCGAACGGAATACTTTCGCAAGGAGAATCGTACAAACTCGATCCGATCCGGCTCGTAGATCATTGAAACGTATATCCTTTCGGTTATACGGCGGGTGTACCTGTAGCTCTCTCGCGGACCAATGGAAGGACACACAAAGTAGATTCGAGATACGTGAGCGCTCCCAGTTCCGTGGGGTCGTGCCGGTCGTAGGATATGCCGACCGCGAGAGACTTGACTTCCAGCGGCTTTCGAGATCGAAGATTCGCCCACGCCCTATCCCAAGCCAAGATCCTGCCATTTTTCGAAGGACGCGCATCCGTTCGATATATCCTGTTTCTTCTCGCAAAGAAGTCGACGTACCCGACGGACTTCTCTCGCTCCGATTTCCATCGCGATTATTTCCGACTTTTTCTTCGAATGAAAAATCCTTTTCGAATCATCTCTTCGTACAGCCCTTTCTCTAATACCTACAAATAGGGTACTATCGATCGCAATGAAAATTAAAAAAGAAAAATCGCAATAAAAAAACGATATATATATATATATATATATTGGATAAATTGTATCAAATAGTTCATTGAATTAATTTGAACATTAACAGAGATAATATAAAAATTAATTAAATATTAGACTGACGGAGTATAAAAATAGTATATCTCTTATTTTTTTTTTTTCAATTAAAAAAATTTGACTGTAATTTTTACGTATATGCATCTATCTGTCTATCTATTTTCAATATTTCATCGGTATCGAGGACGATCGAGATTTATATGATCCTAACCGAAAAAAAGTAATAAAAAAAAAAAGAAAGAGAAAGAGAGAGAGAGAGAGAGAGAGAGAGAGAGAGAAAAGGAAAACGGATTATTTATCGTCGTTTCTAAACGACAAAAGAAAATGAATTCTCTCGGATGTATGAAAACACGAAAGGCACGATGCTGTTACGACGAGGTATTTGGATTCGTGATCAATTGGCCGTATTTAATTCGGATGTATCTACCATACTTACGTGTATATGTATCAAAGTACATACGAATGTATGTATACGTTTGTACTATATATACGTAAGGTCGAGTTTGGTTCGTCCAAAACTTATTGCAGTGTACAAACTCGTTCATGTGGAAGCCCTTCATGTGGAAACTCACCAGAGGTGGTGGCAGACAGATGGGTCTAATATGAACTCGATATTGCTCCCGAGGATATGAACTCATTCTTTCGCACGTTGTACAGTGAGTTTAGAAAGTATTCGTACATACACTGATCAATTTGAAATAAATCTTTCTAAGATAAGTCTTTTGCTAATTTTGTAAATTATACAAATAAGTTCTCTTTTTCTTTTTTTTTTTTTTTGCTTCGGATTATATCCACTCTAGAGATTTGTGAAAATATAATATCTATTACTATTTATAAAAAATCAGTTAATAAACTTTACAATTTCACTAAATCTTATTTCATATAAATCAGTATACGAATACTTTCTAGACTCACTGTATATATACATATATATGTGCGTAAATGTGCGTACATACATGCCGACAACAAGGTGTCGGTCCTGATCATCGACACGGAAAGGAATGAGATTTATCGTGTTACATTATTCCCAAGATTTAAGAACCTATTCTGATTTGGACACCTCGAAATAAATTTTACAATCGATTCGTCAACCGATTTCAACATATTTTTTTTTACACTCTCGTTATGGATTTTCTACTTTCCAATCGTTCCGATAAATTACTGAAAATTTCTTCATTTCTTCTCTTCTTTCTCTCTCTCTCTCTCTCTCTCTCTCTCTCTTCTTCGTTCTTAACAAATAATCAAATGACGAGGAAGAAAATAATTTTCACGAGCGAATATAACTGGCGACGTTTAATTTCGTTGCGACAATTTTATTCATTAATTTTTTTTGTTTTCTTCTTTCTTTTTTTTATGATCCACATAAGAAAAGGAATTTTGAAAGTGCGTAAGTAAATAAGAATCCTTGCGTGTCACGTGAGAAGGAAATAAAAAAGAGAGAATCGGCCATCGTTACCTCCCCGCCCGACCCCCTCATTTTCCTTTTTTTTCTTTCTTTCTTTCTTTCTTTCTTTTTTCTTTTTTTTTCAATGGTGCACGTCGGAAGGAATGCAGGTTGCACAACGCACCGTGGAGGTCCGATTTCGGATTTTATGAGTCCTAAATCCTCGAGGACCAGTTGTCCCCGCGACTGCTTTACGACTATTTTCTTCGTTGGCAGCACGTTACGTAGCCGTGAACGTCGGACTCGCGAACGAGTACACACGAAACACACACGGCCTTCGTCCGGCTTCGAAAACGAGCTTTGCCCTTCGACTGTTATAAGTGTCCGTAGATATATATATATATATATATATATATATATATATATATATGTATAAATCGAAAGATTCAAAGTCCACTCTGATTAAAATCTACAAAGTGTTATGGGGTATTGAAAGAATGCGTAAACGAATTTTGTATTTACGAATCAAAAGATATATCCCAATTATTTTTATTTTCGACTTTTTTTTTCCTTTTTATATATTATCACTTCTTCTATCGTCATATATATATATATATATATATATATATAAATTCTAAGATAAATTCATCGAGATTAATAGTCATTCAGTCGTAATACCAAAACACGAAAGACGATTTCTAAAGACGATTTAACTCGATGATACGAACCATCGAAATTGTTGAAGCATGAAAAAGGAAACGTTTTCTTTGCATATTCTCTTTTTATTTCTTTTCTTTTCCCTTGCTTTTTTCTTTTTCTTTTTTTAGTTTTGAAACAAAACCCAATCGATCAAAACCGGATAAGAAGGTGAAGAGAGAGAGAGAGGGACAGAGAGAGATAGATACGTCAACTCGATCGCGCGTATTGGTTTCTGACGTTAATGTAAAAACTCGATGAAATTCAGATTATGCCAGGAAGAAAATTATGACATTGGCACACGTGTATCCTGGCGTAAGAAAAGATCGCACGTGGTATTCCTGAGATTTCAGGAACGCACAGACGATTAATCGAATTCCATGGATTAGCGCGCGCGCCCGCTGAAAACTGGCAGTGCCGGGATACTCAATCTCGTTAATCGAAAGCACGTAGGAATGTCGTGTGTACGAGTCTACGTGCAATTTGTATGTTTCCTTTGATCGTGTGTACACTTTTAAGGTGTGAGAAAGAGAGAGAGAGAGAGAGTCCCGCTGACGTCTCGTCCTCGCCTAATCGATTACCACAAGGACGTTATTAAATTGCACTTGTCAGCTAAGAACAAGTTGCCTCGAAGTAAACGATAACTCAAGAATATATACATAGGTTATTCCTTGTAATATATGTACCTATTTCCGTACTTTGGAAGAAAATAAAAAAAAAAAAAAAAAAAAAAAAAAAAAAAAAAAAACAAAACAAAAAGAAAATAAATAAATAAAATAAAAAAGAAAAGAAGAAAGAAAAATACAAAAAATAAAGAAGAAGAAAAAAACGAGAAATAAAATAATGAAAGGAAAAAAATAAATATGAGAAAGAAGATAGAGAAATAACGAGATACCTTCGTATAATTTAAACTGTAACGACTTATTTTCGGTCGATGAGCGTTACGCATTCATTCACATTAACTTCTCGAGTTCGTTCGAGTCTCTGGCGATTAATCATCGCGAAATCAAGACAAATACGTGCCACGCAAAAATGTCCTAATGATCACCGTGGCGAATGCGCTCGTTGGGAAGAGCAAACGTTGCCAGACTGACTGACTGAACTTTAACGAGAGAAAGAGAGACAGAGAGACAGAGAGACAGAGAGAGAGACAGAATATAAAAAAGAAAAAAAGAGAAAGAGAGAGAGAAAGAGAGAGACAGAGAGAGAGAGAGAGAGAGAGAGAGAGAGAGAGAGAAAGAGGGAGAGAGAGAGAGAGAGAAATATGAGAAGAAGATTCATTTATCAATCGGCTACTTCGCACTAGCCAAGCAACAGCAACAGCAGCAAAGCAGGAACATCAGATGCGTCCTTTAACGGAGGGAGCCGATCGTTTTGTGGGCAAACATCCTTTGGTCACAGGTCGAGCCTGTTGGCCACTCGAACGACCATTCACGCGGTAGTCCGTACGTTTCTCAAACGTTACGACGATCGAAGCTCATCGAGGGATGGGCTAAGGTCTCTTGCAAAAGGACCCTTTCCACGTGATGCCACGAGTCTTCGTCAACGTTAACGACGTTTTGACTGAGAATATCCTTCCGACGGGTAACCCAGTACCTCGATCCTATTAGAACTCGTTAAAACGTATTTTACGCTTCTCTTTCTTTTTTCTTCTTCTTTCTCCTTTCCCACCTACCTCTTATTTATCTTTGGTTTGTTCTTCATTATCTTCTTCATTCCTATCGAATCTTCTCAGAATATCTTTCTAAATCGCCTTCAAACATAACGCAAAAGATACCTTTTAGTTTACCGACTGATTATTGTACTAAATACCTGTCGTTTTTATGTCTTCTAACACCCTTTGAAATCGAGATCGAAATAGATCCTTAGTTTTTCTTCTTTTAGTAGGGGGAAAAAAAAGAGGAAAAAAAAATAAGAGAAATCTTCTCTCTCTCTCTCTCTCTCTCTCTCTCTCGTTCTCTTTCTTTCTCGGATTCATTGAAACGATCTTCCCCAGCTTGGCCCAAGCGATTCGATCGTCGTCTTATTTACAAGCATGTTGTTCCCATATTCCTCGAGTAGAATGAATAACCCGATAATATATTAATGCACGATACTAGTAGAACTAGCCACGATCTATCCTTTCCCAACAGTGTAAGCCGCCGGCGTAGCCGCCGCTGATATCAGCGGCCGACAGCAGCAATCGCTAAAGTTATCGGTCAGTGCTGTTTGAATATCGCTTGAAAATAATTCATTTCCCCCTTCTACTCCGCACCCTCCAACCCTTTGCCCCTACTTATTTAAACGTCGTCGCGCGAGGAGAAGCACAACCTTTTACCTTTTCAGCGAGTGTACTCTCGAAGATATCGATTTCAACAAAGCTTACTCGAATCCATTTAGTCTCTCTCTCTTTCTCTCTCTCTCTTTCTTTTTTTCTCTAACGTGCGAGCACGTCGGTATTAATATTCCAAGATAGCTCTCGCGAGATAGTTCTCGACCCGCCTCGAAGCTGACGTTATCTTGTCAGTCGTATACGATAAACGCCGTTAAAACGCAATAGGCATTAGGCTTTAGCACGAAACCGCTGAGAGAATTGATAGCGACGGATGAGTAAGTTCGATTAACTCGACTGTCACTTTACTTGTTATTAATTGACACGTATCGTGTATTTACCTACCTACTTGTTTTACCGATTGATAAGTAATTAGATATTGAAGAACATTAAAGACGATGGAATAAATGGGACGACGTTTTTTTTTCTTTTTCTTTTCTCACTCTCTCTCTCTCTCTCTCTCTCTCTCTCTCTCTAATTCCTATTTCGTAGTTCTACAGTATCTCATTTTATTGATCTTGATCACCCGGGAATCTTTCTCTCTCTCTCTCTCTCTCTCTCTCTCTTTATCTTTCTCCCTCTCTGCCTGTCCATTTCGTTTAAGTAGGTACGAATAAATTTCGATTCGCGATCTGACTAGACCGAAAACTGGCTAACATCGTACAGGCGTATCGTTTGGTCGCTCGTAAAACTGTTCCGGATTTGTTTTTAAACGCTTTCGACGAAAGCACGCATTATATTACAAGACGTGAAATCTTTTAAATCGCGGATCTGATTTCGTCCACTACGGGGGGGATCGTACCTACGAAAATGAATGTCTCCTTTCAAGAGAAAAAGAGAAAGATAAATAGATAAACAGATAGAAAAGGAAAGAAAGAGAAAGAGAGAGAAGAAGAGGGAAAGAGAGAGAAAGAAAGAAAGAGATCTGGCATCCATTAAAAATATGTACGATCCGGTCGGAGAGTTCCTCGGATTTGTGGGCGCTCCTACCACGAGCATTATCTCAGTGAAATGAAATCGGTCGTTAAACGAGGAAGCGAGATATAGTTGGGCAGAGAAACAGGAGAGGAAGAGGAGCCAAGCAGCTAGTCACAAAAAGCATCGTGCGGAGGACAGGTCACGAAGGGAGATGAAGGGAGATGAAGAGAGAGAGAGAGAGAGAGTGAGAGAGAGAGAGAGAAAGAGAAAGAGAGCAAAAGAGAAGCAGATAAAAAGAGAGAAAGAGAAGGTAGACCACGGAGAGCAGAAGCGTTTTACGTTCGAAACAGGTTTCTATCGTTTAATTTCTACGGGTGGACATCTTGCTTAATTTATGGCGCCGTTCCGCGGCCTCCTCCTCCTCCTCTTCTTACTCCACCTCCTCCTGTCCCCCTCCCCATCCCCCACCATCCGGCCACCCTCTCCCCACCCCCTTCTTCTCCACTTCGACCGTTCGTTTTTGAGCGCCTTTCGACATTTTATTGGGTCCAAGAGTTTCTATAACCCGAAGAATCCTTAATTCTTCTGCCTTCGAAAAATTCGTTTCGAAAGGCCGGAAAGGAGAATGTGGTATATGGTCGATGATGTTACGTTCGAATCTCTCTCTATCTCTCTCTCTCTCTCTTCCTCTCTCTCTCTCTCTCTCTCTCTCTCTCTGTCTTTCTCTTTCTCCCTCTTTCTCTTACACGCAGAGACGCACACGCATATATACGTAGTATATGTATTGTATAACGTCAGCGCTGAGAGCGCGAATATAACAGGGGCAAGGTATAAAAATTTATATCGATATAGCGGAGATCTCGAAGCTTTATAAATGTACAAAGATTTAAAATGTTCATCTATGATATCGTTAAAATTTATTGATACCATTTGTTGTTTTTATTTGTTATATATATATATATATATATATATATGTTACATGTACATATATATATATATATCTTTTCTTTTTCTTTTTTTGTGTTTCTTAAGAAGAAGAAGAATTTCGTATAGATTCGTCACCTGCGTTTCCTATTTCCACCGATACGAATCCGTAAACGAGATTAGCGTGCAATTAATGCGATAACTGTCACTTGGGGAAAAATACGATCGGCCGGGCAGCTCGTAAAATCTGGTAGTCGGAGAAGACGTATCCAGGATGTAAATTGTACAGTTACCTCTTGCGTGATTAGAACGAGAAAGAGATAGACTGGTGGTCGTCATACACCTACGAGTTTCCTTCTTACGTTTGATAGGAGACCGTGGGCCCACATAGAAAAGATTCCTTTTAACGCGGCACGCTTCTTCTTCCTTGAGATTATCGTAGGTGCTAGTCCGGCCAGCCAGCTAGGAGGCTTCGCATAATCTCACGTTGACCGTAATATACCAATAAATGCTGAATTACACGGAAAGACCGCGAGTACCGCATTAACGATTCTTATCGGAACTTTATTACTATCTCAATCCATCCAGAATTGTTAAACGTATATGTAGGATAGGATAAGTGTATGTATATATGTGTATATATGCGATAACTATGACCGTAAAACCAAGACTTTTAAATATCACATTAAGAAAGCAAAAGAAAGTCCACCTGTTGTATACGAGCTGGACTGAAAAGTAATTAAATCGAGAAGGGAAGAGAGAGAGAGAGAGAGAGAGGTGAATAGAGATGAGAGGGAAAAAGAGAGAGAGAGAGAGAGAGAGAGAGAGAAATGGTAAATCTTTTCAATCCTAAATAAGCAAGTAGAGTAAAAGAAAAGAAGAATACAAAGAAGATGACGAAAAGGAAGAAGAAGGAGAAGAAGGAAAAAGGAGGTAGATAAAGAGGAAGAGGAGGTGGAGCAGTATAGTAAGAGAAAGAAAGAAAGATATTAGAAAATCTTACGGAAAGGCAGGAGGGACGGCAAACTGTCCCAGAAGAGTGGGATAAGAATGGGTGTTACCAGATTGGTCGATCTCGTGGGACCGGCCGTGTTTGGATTGGTCGAACGATTGGTCCCAAGTTGGGCCCATTGGTTGCCGATGAGACAGGCGTGAACAGATGGGCAGGTACAGGTGAGTCCGCAATAGTAGGGGAAATCGGTAGCGTTGGTAAGGCACGACTCTCTTCACAGGCAACTTCGATGCAGTCGAACAGATCGCAGCGATCGCGAAGCGGCAGTCCTCTCCCGTCCATCGACGTGGTCGCACCGAGTCTCGTGGAGGTTCGAGAGAGACAGAGAGTGACTGACGTTACGCACACGAGGAAAATAAATAGAAATAGAAATAACGTATCTATTACGCGCAAATGGACGAGTAAATATAAAGTATTAGAAGTGAGAGGGAAAGAAAAAAAAAGAAGAAGGATAGAAACGAAAGAGAGAAAAAAAGGAAAATATAAAGATAGAGAGAGAGAGAGAGAGAGAGAGAGGAGAGAAAGAGAGAGAAAGAGAAAGAGAGAGATCACACGTGATCAAGATAGTCGCTAGTAATTATGTAAAAATCCTTTCCTCTTTTTATTGTTTCGTATTATTTTTTCGTTCAAGATATTTCAAGATCAGCGATAGATGCTTATCGTTATCCGACGCTGAATAAAACAAAAAGTTCCTCGACTAACTCAAGGTCAATCGTATCAAGAAAAGAATAAGAAGAAGTAAAAGTAGTAGAAAAAGAGGAAGAGGAAGAAGCAAAAAGAAGAAGAAGAAGAAGAAGAAGAAGAAGAAGAACTATCCATACCACAATTTGCGTTAATTAACAAGCCACGTGCTCGAAAGAAAATGTTCCTCGGGGGATATTGACGAATGACTTTTCATTTTCCTTTTTTTTTTTTTTTCTCTTCGAACAAACACTTTTATTTTTTTCTCTTGGCTCATCATTCCCTCGAGGATCTAAAAAGGGAAATCAGTTAAATACAGTGTGTAAACGTGTGATCGCGGACTCGGACTATTAACCAGTTATACATTTGGATCTTTCATTAAGTGATATTGCTAAACTACCTATCAGGAAATTTGCGTGGATATCTCAATAATAAAGGTGAGTGATATCAAGTTCTTTTTTCTTTCTCTTTTTTGTTTTTTACAATTACAATCTTTTTTTGCGTTTGTCGATTGATCTAAAAGAAAAGAAAATAAAGTGTATGTGTGAGAGAGAGAGAGAGAGAGAGAGAGAGAAAGAGAGAAAGAGAGAGAGAGAGTTCAGTTAAACTCTTCTCTGTTACGTAGGATACCTAAGCGCTTACTAATATGAATCACTATAACAGCATTGAAGTCTCTCGCGAGATTCATTTCGAGCATTGAAATCTTCGGTGATTCATCACTTGTCTTGTTTTTTTTTTTTTTTCTTTTTTTTATCATACTTAAAAAATTTACTAGATCGACGAACGATTTGTCGAAGTTGTCAGTGTGTTTTTTTTTCTTTTCTCTCTCTCTCTCTCTCTCTCTCTCTTTTTATTCAAATCGAAAAGTCTCTCGATTGATCCAATTAATATAATATAATAACGTATAGGATCACGTGAAGTTACAATGATGCAAATTAAATGTCCTTTACGATTTTTTTTTAAGATCGTTTAAGGATCATCGTTAACTCGTGAGAGTTCGCGATATTCGTCGATCCGCGGGATTCGATCGTATGATCGAAACTAAAATTAATCAAGTTAGCAAAATTTGAGTGCGTTGAACCCATAATTACGGCTTATTTCGTCAGTACGAGGTAGAACAGATGATTTATTTCTGATTGGTTCCTTCGTAAATCAACTCGCGCGCACGACTCTCCTTCTTCCGACCGGGCTGCTTGTTCGCGTCCGTTCGTACATTCATTCGTTCGTTCGGCCGCGATTATCCGATCGCGTGAAATCGATAATACGGCTAAATCGCGCTCCTTCGACTTACTTTAGTCGATCGAAAGGAAAGAAAACGAGAGGTGAGGATGAGGAATGGAGAGAAGCTGACAATGAAAAAAATCGAGAGAGAGAGAGAGAAAAGAAAGATAAAAAAAAAAAGGAACTCATCAAAATAGGAGAGAAAAGGGGAGAGATGAAAGAGGAAAAATAAAAGGGGGAAAAAAAAAAAAGAAAAAAGGAAATATGCTTTACAAGCGTTGCGCTCGTTGCACGGAACACGTTTATGAAATTATGACGACCGCCGAGGCTCTGCGCTCATAAATATCCGTTAAATAAATGAGTAACGTACCGCGAGATTAGCCGCATCATCGGTTACCATGTAAACGACGAAATTGCATAATATGTTGTTTCTCGCGCTCGCGCGTGCTGGTTATAAATATTAAATCTCGCTTAACATAACACATCGACGACTATGGTATGTAATTACGACGTGTATCGGACGACTCCCCTTTACTCTCGTCGAACCGATCTCATCGTCTCCTCGTCCTTCTCATTTAAGAGAAAAAAAGAAAAAAAAAGAACAGGGAAGAAAGAAAAAAAGAAAAAAAAAAGAACATCTTCGACGTCCTAACAAAATCTAATCTAATATCCTATCTAGAATCAGTAGTTGAACAGAAAAAAAAGGAGAATAAATATATAAGAAGTATATATATTCACATGTCTAAATATATGTATATATATATATATATATTTTCATTGATATTAACTTTTATTGATTGGATGGTTTGTTTTAATTGAATTAAATATTATACAACATTGATGCGCGCGTATATACAGATATATTGTATATATACATACATATATAGATATATGTGTGGATAGACGCAAATGAAAACATTATCGTCACCCCTCAGAGGAGCCTGTTGCTATAATATTTGCCTACCGGTAGACACTATCGTAATTTCGTTACACACAAAGGACTTGTAGTCATCTTATTTTCTCTTCTCTTTCTCTCTCTCTCTCTCTCTTTCTCTTTCTTGAAATAAGAGTCGTAAGGACCCGTATGTGTATGTAAATGATCTATACATAAGAAAGAGAGAGAGAGTGGAGCGTTACAATTATTATGCATAGACTCTTTTTGGCGCGAGGCTCTCCCATGTCAAAATATATTTATTGCCGCATTTTCTCTTTTCTTTTTTTCTCTTTTTCTCTCTCTTTCTCTCTCTCTCTCTCTCTCTCTCTCTCTCTCTATTTCTTTCAACATACCCTTTGAACATTGACTGCGGTGTGTCGACCGCTATTGTCGCCCTTTCATACGGTTATTACCCCACTTGTACATAGGGCAAACTTTGCACGTGAAGAGTTCTAAGAAAAGTCGTCGAGTTACTCTCGTTTCTAATCCCCTCCCCTTCTCTCTCTCTCTCTCCCTCCTTATCCCGCATCCCTCACTCAGCACCTACCCCTACCCCTACCCCTCCTCTTTCTCTTTCTCTTTCTTTCTCTTACCCCCCTTTCAATAACATTCTTTCTACAGTGCACGTGTACACGTGTACTCTGGTAAATAAAAGCAAATGCTTAGACAGGGCCGAATCTGCATTAATAAAAAGAGATTAAAATAAATATATATATATATATATATTTATTGTAAACATTTACGTCCATATTAAAACAACAATTGATTTTATATTCACAATTCTCCCTTATTTATTTATTTTTATTATTTTCTTTTTTTACTTTTTTCTCTTCTTTAATACCAAAGCATTACAAGCATTAGATAGATATTTAATGTTTTGGTATTACATGTTCTTAATAATTATAATATATATTTTTCTATTTTATTTAATACTTTAACATATTTTATATTTAAAATAAATTTCTTTAATGATCGATTATTTAATAATATTAAATGATCAAAGTTTTTTTTTTTTTTTTTTTTTTTTTTTGCCGGTTGAATAACACGATATGATAATGTGTACGTAGAGATTATGTAACTTTATTAATTTTTCTTTTATTGGAGTTCTATTGTGAAGTCAAATGAGCGATGGTATAGTAATGACGTACGCACACACACATACATGTTTATATATGTGTATAAAAAATCTATTTCACATTGGATTTCTTATTTTCTAGAACGATCATTTCCGATAAAACTCGTAATCGAAACTTTTGTTTAAATGTCTGAATATTTCCTTTGTTGGCACGCTACTCGTACTCTCTTCATATTTCGTAAAACGATACCGACAAAGGACGATAAGTAACAATAATGGCGGCAGATTTACCATCAAAGCAAACTTCTCGTCGAAATGCACAATTCGATGTATCAATTTACCAACGTTCCGCCAAATCATTCCATACAATATATTCAAAGCTTCAACATACCTACTTACAATCTGAAGCATTTGTTTTTTTGTCTTATTATTATTAGTAGTATTAGTATCTTTTTTTTTTTTTTTTTTTTTTTTTTTTTTTTTTTTTTTTTTGAAAATTCTTATTTCATTCAACGGTCCAAGTTTTAGAGAGAGAGAGAGAGAGAGAGAGAGGAGAGGATCGAGTGCGAGCCTGAAACGACTGGTGGATTTGCATATTAACCCCTTTGATGCGGGCCCGTCCATCCGTCCTCGTCCTCGTCACGGGGTCGTAATCTGACTTAACGTTTTTTTTTTTTTCCTATCACCAACACAACAATCAACCAACAACACCATCACAATTGCCTTTTCGCCATTTGTTTACCATCCTTCTTCTTCTTCTTCTTCTTCTTCTTCTCGACTTCTTCATCTTCGGATTCAAAAGACGGAGATAGATAAATTCTAATCCTCAGTTTCAGCTGATAAGTCTAATAAAAAGTGACAATGATTATAGAGATATGCGTATTATTTACATTTATCTATTATTTTCATTGAAAACATTATTTTTTTTTGTTTTTTTTTTTGTTTTTTGTTTTTAACGTTTGACAAACTGGTAAGGCTTGAAATCATTGATTAAAATCGATTAAGAGAGTGTCGATCGAGGTAGTCGTAAAAACGACATGAGTTTTCGATAAGACACACGCGAGTTTGCGGTATGGAGTCTTATCTCGAATGCTTTTGTCAGTAACGCTCGGAGATGCACTTTAACGACATTGCCAGGCTATTCACCGTTCATGCATCCGTTACTTTGGTAATCTAATCCTATGCTCTTTGTCCGCGACGAGATAATGTGCGCGATTTACAGGGAACGACACTCGGTCTCGCTTCCGTCGACTTGGTACTATCTTCCTTCTCTCTCTACCTCACTCTCTCACTCTCTCTCTCTTACTCTCACACTCTTTCTCTATTTATCTCCTTCTTCTCATTTCCTTATCAGAATCTACCAAAAGAATCAATTTTTAAGGAAGGAAAAGGTTGTTTCAAGAATGATCGATCGTCGAATAGAAAATGGGAACGTGCGTTCGTTCCAATCTAAATGTGTTATTAAAATAATAAGATAAAATTTTATTCGTTGAGAAGAAAATCTTTTATATAGTTGAAAACTCATTAAATCGTATTTGTATAATTTATCTACGTATGTATTAAATAAGTATTATAATGTAACGTCGCTTGCGATAAACTGTATCGTTTCGATGAAGGTACACAGAACTCGTACGAAACGGTGCTATTATACGAGCGAACGTTCGGACTTTTATGAGATAGTAAATCAACGATGGCGTGCTTAATCGCCAAATAAACGAGAGATTAAATTCCATTTCGGAGTAGGACGAGCTACGCGAATCTCTCCAGTTATTGAATTCTTCCGGATCTCTCTCTCTCTCTCTCTCTCTCTCTTACTTTTTAAAAAGTAAAGGTATAAAGTAGAGTAGGGAAATAGTCTTTCTCTCTTTCTCTGTCTGTCTCCTCTCCTTTCTCTATTTGAAGGAAATATCTTTGAAACGATTTAAAATTACATATATATATATATATATATATGTATGTATATAAAATGTTCTCTTTCAATTACTTTTTATGCCAGAAAAATCATTAATTAAAATTAAAAGACACGGCTAACCGTAACTTTTTACACGAATACTAATAGATTTAGTTTGCTATACTTTCTCTATTATCGCATCTTTAACTTGTTACATGTTATATAACAAGTAGTAAGAGTTTCGAACGGTTTCCTACTACACCCCTGTTGTAAATACACATATGAATGTAAGAGAGCCTAACGAATCGTTTCGATGGAGCATCTACAAAAGGACTCGTGATTCCCACAAGTGGTAGGAAAGGAAAGGAAAAGAAAGGAAAGGAAAGGAAAGGGGTTATTGCGGTTCTTGCTAGAATCCTTTTCGATGAACTCTAGAGAGACAGAGACACAGATAGACATACAGACAGAGAGAGATAGAGAGAGAGAGAGAGAGGTGTCGAAGGAAAATCGCTAGTGTCTCCGTTAAAAATCGGATCGGTCACGCATTGAGAAGACGAACAATGCGTTTAAGAAGGACTCTTCGCGAGATGGTAAATAGAGAAAGAAAAAGAAAAAGGAAAAAAAAAAAGAAAGAAAGAATGAAGAAGAGAGAAAGAAAAAAAAAAGATGAAAGAAAGGTTTAGTCGACGAGATCCATCCCCCTTTAGCCTAAACTGTCGCGATAAATGATCCTACCGAGGGTTATTAATTGTTTTTGGCTCCCGGAGTAAAGAAAGCAACAGAAATAGTAGAAGCACGGAGGCAGGGGCATCCATCCGTCGCTCTCTCGCGAAAGTGTATTAACGGAAAAACGAACTCTATCTATCTATCTCTTTCTCTCTTTCTCTGTCTCCTCTCTCTATCTCCTTCCTTCTCTTTTTTTCTCCCTTCTTTTCGTTCAGAAGGAGAATCCTCCTCCAGCTTTGGTTGGCGCACCTATCGAGTAGAGTTTCTCTCTCTCTCTCTCTCTCTCTCTGTCTCTCTACTACCTGCAGGAAGCATCATTTTTCAAGGACTCGATAGACGCGAAGCCTGCCGAGAATCGACGATCATCCATCAAAATGATCGTTAAAAACGCATCTCCACCGATACAAATTGCGCGACCTATTCCCCAGTCTCCCCCTCTTTCCCTCTAAAGTCAAACCTACGAATTTTCTCCAATAGAAAATATTCGATTGATTTTTACTTCGTTTTTTCCCCGACCTTTATACGTATTTTTTTTTCTTTTTATATATAGACGAGTCAAAGTACGTGAGAGGAAAAGTGAAAAAATCGATTTTTCTTTTTTTTTCTTTTTTTTTTTTTTTTTTTTTTTTTTTTTTTGCTTCTTTTCGTTTTCTTTTTTTTTCTTTGTTTTCGAGTTACGAGCACGAATTGCTCGGTCGCGCGTACAATTGATTTCGATCTAATTGCCGATCGGATTAAAATATTTCCATTATGTCGGAGAGAGGGGATGGGGTGGGGTGGGGTGGGGTAGAGTGGAGTGGGGTGGGGTGGGGTGGGGAGGTTCCACGTGCAACGCGTTTATTTACAAGCAGATTTATTTGCAGATAAGGACACAGGTAGTTGTGTATGTACAAGACGATGTTATCGCGATACGGTCCGGTAAGGTTTGGCGCGTAAAGTTCTCATGAAGCCTTCGTGGGTATAGACCGGTGATATATCGACTTCTTCTTTCGAGTAGATTCATTAACTCATTAACTTAGAAAGAGAAAAAGCAAGAGAGAGAGAGAGAGAGAAAGAAGAAGAGAAAAAGAGGGACTAAGAGAAAAGGATAGAGAAAAATGGCCGCTCGTATATCACTAGCTGGGCAGTAATCAAGTGCTCATTCTTAATGCGGTAATAAATTTGTGAATTAATATACCTCCAATTAATTATATCGCATAGGTTACGTTCACTCCCGTGTACTCGTTACTTCGATCGAATCGTTAATGATCGACGTGCTTAGAAAAACCATGTCATTCTCTCAGGGCAGACGAAGTCGTATGTGTAACTTGTAAGTATAAATGTATTACGCTTTCGTTGGATTACGAAATGATGAAAGAGAAGATGATATTTCTGATAAAATAATAATAAAATTTGTATTTTATAATGAAAAAAAAAAAAGATTAATATATATATATATATATATATTTATATTATAGACAGATAGATATTTAGTAGTGGACGAACGATATCAATTGAAAATCATTTTCAAAGAGAAATATTATAGAAGTGAGAGATGGATAGGGGGCGAGAATGATCGTGGTAACGTAAGTTGCGTGCCTCGCCTCCGGGATCGACATAAATCACGCGAGATCTTTGCCCACGACCTGGGATCATCGGCGAGAATGTTCGACTTCGACTTCTACTTCGAGAACGAACGAACTAGATTTTACCGGTGATCGTCAATGAAGCTTCTACGTTATATATTTATTTCTATATATCCAAGAAGGATGATAGGTCCAACTGTATCGTAAGACAAATATTTTCTCAAATCTATTCATATATATCTCTAAGTGAGTACATACATATATACATGTAACCTCTAAATTTCCATCTTAAAGTCAAAGGGTTGATGTCGTTTCAACGGTGGTGTACGTTGGCCCTAAAAAAGGGAGGAGAGCCGTGAACGAAGAGTGAGAGAAACAGAAAGAGAGAGAGAGAGAGAGAGGGAGAGGAGAGAATGTAAAAGAGTCAAAAATAAAAAGAAAAGGGAAAGAGAGAGAGAGAGAGAGAGAGAGAGGGAGATAGAGAACTTTCCTGAAGGGATAAACGTCACACGGAACTCGAGTTTAATGGTGCGTAAACTTGGACGTGCCCCTGTTGCCCGTACGTGTCTGGTAGCCCAAGAGATGAGCTTGAAAGGGTCGATCAAGGACCCTTGTTCTCTCTTCTCATCAACCTCGTAGAAACGAGAAGTATGTACGTTAATATTTCGATGCAGGTAACGCCGTGGTAGATGAGAAACGATATCGACTTCATTAACGAACGAGTGCCGAGCAAATATTGACTCTAACTCTTCGAAACTGGGGTACGAGGTGTGTATATTTACACGAGAAACCCGCTTTTTCGTGTCCTCGAGAGAGAGAGAGAGAGAGAGAGAGAGAGAGAGAGAGAGAGAGAGAGAGAGTAAGAAAGAAAATGAGAGAGAGAGAGAGAGAGAGAGAGTAAACTTGAAACCAAACGAACGTTCATGAAACAATGTTGGTAAGATTTTGAAAATATATTAAATGTATTAGAACAATTAGAACAATTAGAACAATTAGATAGATATTCGAGTCGAGAACCTATTTATCGATGAATCGACCTTCTCGATGATAAATCGCTATGATAAAATACGATCGCGTTCAGGAGAAAAAGGATTTATTCTCGAGCACAAAAATGGATCGACTCGTTCGCATTTAGTGATTACAGTCCTTGGCCCAAATCAAGCAATAAAAGCCAACGTTCGAATGAGACGAGAAGGGAGTGACACGGCGGTGACATCTTTTGTAAAATCAATAGTTTCTCTCTCTCTCTTTCTCTCTCTCTCTCTCTCTCTCTTTTACTTACTTAAATGGCACGTTAACTGAATATAGACAAACGCCTCGAGTAAGGTCGCCGTCGGTTCAACTTCTTTCGCACGGTGATTTATCGTGAAACGTGATGTATAACCGAGTTAAAAGTCGCTCGACTCGCCATATCCTTTGCTCGATCGTCTAATCGATCGTTTACTTCGATATCAGAAATCATGATACTTATCGTGTATTTTTTCTCTTTTTTTCTTTCTTTCTTTCTCTTTTCTTTTTTTTCCATTTTTTCTTCTTTTCTTTTTTTTTTTTTTTTTTTTTTTTTTTTTTAATATTCTTTCCTGTCAATTCTTTTTCTTTTTTTTTTCTTTTTGCTTTCTGGAAACTTTACTTATAAATCAGAATAATTATCGTTTTTCACCGACTTCACCCGTTATCCTGCTCCGTTTACTCGCTCACTACGCGATCCATTCTAAATTCTGAAGGATAATCTACTGCAATTTATTTTGAAATGAGTTCACCCGGTATAAACAAGTGTAAGTATGAAAGATTAGAAAATAGAAAAGAGGGGAATGTCTATATGGGGTTTCGCTTCATCAACGAGCGGAACGCAAGAAGCAACGGGCGTCAAACAACTGTGTCGACGAAAAAAAACTTAAAAACCTTAACGAACCTTCGAGACGAGCTATCTTTTTCTCCTCTCTCTCTCTCTCTCTCTCTCTCTGTATCCTTCTCTCTGTTTCTCTGTATCCTTCTCTCTCTCTCTCTCTCTGTCTGTTTTTCTGTCTGTCTGTCTGTCTGTCTGTCTGTCTGTCTGTCTGTCTCTCTCTCGCGCGGTAGGTTAACGCGGGAGGTTGCGAATCGCGCGCGCGTGCTCCGAAGAAAAACGGTATGGTCGAAGCAAGCCTGCTCTAATTACACGTCGTTCTAAATTCTCGTTAAAATATTTCTTGTAGTAGACAGACGATGCTCTCGCGGCTCGCGGTAGCCTTTTGTTCCTTTCGCTTCTCTCGACGATTACGATACCTGAAATATATTTCTCCTTTACGTTTTCCACTGTATGCGCGTTTCGATTAATGAACGTTGGAAATCTTCATTTTCTTCTTTTGCTTTTGCTTTTGGAATTTACGATCGTTGATTATAATCTTTTCTTTTTTTTTTTCTTTTTTTCCTTTCTTCCTTACTTTTTCTTTTCTTTTTTTTTCTTTCTTTCTTTCTTTTCTTTTCTTTTTTTGATGAATTGATCAATGTCAATTCTCATTGATAAAATGTTGTTTCAAGATATTAAAAAAGGAGAATTTAAGTGAAACGTATTTACTTATCATTTTTACATATTTATTGCAATTTTTCTTTTTTTTTTTTTTTTCATGCGTTATTCAATGTCGATCCATTTTGATAAAACACATTTGGAGAGAATATTTAGGGGGAATCTCCTCAAAATAAAATTACTAAGTAAATGTATTCACTTATCATTGTCACATACCGATTACCGATTAATTTTAGCATTTTCATAGGTCTATTAATGTCGATTCAAGTTGACAAAATGCATTCCAAGAGATTAAAAAAGAAAAAGGATTAAGTGAAACGCATTTGCTTTTATCATTTACTCAAGTTGATTAATATTTCAACATTTTAATAAATTGATTAAAGTCGATCCAAGCTGAGAAAACGCGTTCCAAAGGATTAAAAAAGAAAAAAGGGAGTTAAGTGAAACGCATTTGCTTATCATATTCCTACATTGATTAAGATTTCAACATTTTCGTATATTGATTAATTGATTCAATTCAATGAACGGTGAAAACTCGTTTGAAGGAATTACATTACACATAAAAAAGGATTGAATGAGAACAAAAAAAAAAAAGAAAAAAAAAAATTCGACGAGATATTTGTCGTTCGTTTTAGCGAAACTTGATTGAAAGTTTTTTTTAATCGAAAAGAGAGAAAATAAAGGGAGGGGGATAAAAGGAGGGGGAAAAAAAAAGAAAAAAGGGAAATGGAAAAGGAGAGAAAAGAGTAAAGGAAAAAAAAGAAAAGAAAAGAGGAAAAAAAAAAAAGAATGAACGACACTACGTTTGACTGAGCGCACTCACGAGAGAAGGTGCCGGCATTATAGAGACCTTTGTGACACTCTGGAGAGTCCGGCGAGTGCAGATGGCAGCGTTCGACGAGATAGCGCTGATTTATGATAGGTCGGATCGTTCGGTACCGTGCGTTTCGGTTCGATCGTTAGAAAAGCGAGTAAGAGACCGAACGGTACTGAACGATGAAGTAGAAGTAGAAGTAGAAGGAGAAGAGAGCCGACTTACTAATGGCCTAAGTCGAGAGGACTTCCCGATCCTCTTCGTCAGCGTCGGTTGGTTGCCCGATCGAAGAGGAAGAGGTGAAAAGCGTTCCGTTGCTTCTTTGTCGATAAATTTTAACTAGAAGATCCATTAACTAGCGCGCGTTTATACGACGAGTAGACCCGATAGAGAAGCCTCAGACTCGGTGCCCATCTGTTGTTCGTCGTTTGTAAATGATAGAAAAAAAAAAAGGTTTCGATAGATAAGAAAGAGAGAGAGAGAGAGAGAGAGAGAGAGGAGGGGGAAGAACATTTTTTACTCGAAGACATCTTTAAAGTCTTTCGCGTGGGAGACACTTTACGTTCACGTTTTTTTTTCTTGCTTTCTTTTTCGATTTTTTTCTCTTTTTATTTTTTCGACGAAATTAATATCGATGTTTTTGGAAGGTATCTATGTTGTATCTTTAAAAATAGAAGTCGTATCGGAGCCAGTTGTACGACTTGAATAAAAATGATTGGAAGAAGATAATGTTATAGTTAAATAGAATCGGCCGAGGAAAATTATTGTATTGAGTATTGAGGTTTATGATGTAAAAGAAAAGAAAAGAAAAGAAAAGAAATAAATAAATGTACTGAGAAAAAAGGAAGGATTATTAAAAATGAATAGTATCTTTTGATAATTCATGATTTTCGATGATAAACGAATTATTGATGATAAAACAATTTGTTGATACGATATTGATTGCGACGTCAGAATGAAAGAGAGAAATAGAGTATCACGCGCGTGTGTTTCTTTTTTTTTCGATTGAATCATTAAAAACTAATTCGCACATCGATAACTCTCATACGAAATGAATAAGGATCGAGAATCCCCTCCCCCAAAAAAAGAAGAAGAAAAAAAGGAAAGAAAGAAAGGCGTTAAACTTTCTTCAAGAAAGAAAATATCGAATAACGTTAATAGTTGAAAAATGAAAGCGTCGTTATCCTAAGTCGAACTATTATTTCTCTTCTCGTTATATAGATGCGTTTCGTTTCTCGTTGCGGATGCACGATGCCAGTCATTTTTACGTAACTCGAACGTTCGAAAAATAGTCAATCTCTTTTCCTCTCCCTTCTCGCTCTCCCTCCTTCCCCCATCGCTTCTTCTCTATCCATCTTTTTCTCTCTTTCTCTCTCTCTCTCTCTCTCTCTCTCTCTCTCTCTCTCTCTCCCTCTCTCTCTTTCTGACCGATACATACGTCGCTTTGATTACGAGTCGACTTGCGTCAGCCTTTTCTAGTAGACGGAAGAGAGGAGGCTTGGTGATCGACGTGAAAATCACGTTGCTGTTATTTTTCCTCACTTATGTACGCGCCAATTTGAGATTGAACATCCGTGAGAGATATTGTGGGAGGAATAAAAATCAAAGCGAACGTAGAAAACCGGTTCGACGGCGCTATCTCATCCCACTCCACCCTACCTACCCCATCCTACCCCACCTCATCCCATCCCCATCTTCTTCTAGCTCTTTATCCTAAGCCAAGGATGAAACAAGCGGAACTCACTGACGCACGGATTTTTTTATATATATATATATATATGGATGTGCGTGCATTCGTTCGTTCTATATTCTTTGAATAACATAATTTCTATAATTGCAGATGAACCAACAGTGCAAGGTCTGTGGCGAGCCAGCAGCAGGTTTTCATTTCGGTGCTTTCACATGCGAGGGCTGTAAGGTGAGGATTTTTTTTCTTTTTCTTTTTTCTTCTTCTTCTTTTTTTTTTTTTTTTTTTTTTTTTTTTTTTTTTTTTTTTTTTTTTTTTTTTTTCCAGCATTATTTCTTTATTACATATCAAATTGATCGCACATGAACTCAATACATACATACACACATCGATTATCTTAATTTATGGGAAAAAATCGAGGAATGTTTTACACAGGCTGAGTCATTTAACTAACGTAAAAAGTAAGAGCAAATAGAGCGACAAATAAAGCATTCTAAGCGATTACATTAATAATTGATATTGTTATAATGATTATAAAGTTTATTGGAAAATTTATTAGGTGGAAGAAAGAAAAAAAGTTTAATTTAATTAAAGACAATATATGTATATATATATATATATACACATATTAAGTCATATCGTTCTTATATATAAACATTCAAATACTTATATAGGCAATAACTATTTGTTAAGTGATTCACTCTGCGTACGAAGGCGCTCGTGGTCTGGTTAATTGCACGCTCGAACTACTGCGACATTGAGTTCCGCTTGTTCGATGAGATAAGCACGTTATCATGTGCTATCAATCGTAAATAAATTCTACGTTAGACCGAAATAGAAGGAAGAAATCTAATGAAAGTGGCAATATACGTACGTCAATTGAAACGTTAAAGTGTTCGCGTTGCTATGTTGACGTTCTTGTCTTCAACTTTTCTACGCTTTTACTTTTCTTATTTTTTTTTTTTCTTTTTTTTTTTTTTTCTTTTTTAAGAATAAAAGTAGGAATGGCGCATACATGTGTGCACACACACACACACACACACACACAGAGTAGTGATTTTAGGCACGCGCAGCTGCCACTGTCACATCGACGATCATTCCTATGCGATTTATACTCCAAGTTTCGTTCCTCTCGAAATCGTAAAGCTCAACGGGCGGTCCAACAAAACTCGCTGTCCGCCTGGCACTCCAGTTTTTAAAAGGAGGAACGAAGGTTAATAAGCTCCTTTCCTTCTCGGTGAAAGTAAGAAAAAAGGGAGAGAGAGAGAGAGAGAGAGAGAAAAGAAGGAAAAAAAAACGAAAAAACCAAAAAATGAGAAAGAAAATCGAAGGAAAGAAAGCCTGTTCGATCTCATTTTCTTTTCCGACCATGAAACAAAATAAAATAAAAAAAGGAAGAAAAAAGAAAACAACGTCATTACGTCAGCTTAAACAGAACAAAAGAAGAAGAGAAAAAAAAAAGAAACTAAACAAGAGCAAACGATATCTCATGATTTACTTTACATATCGGAAAAAAGAGATTCGTCGTCGAGCCTGAAAGGAATTACAAAAAAATTCAATCAAAAATGTGAAAGAGTTAGATATCCGTAAGGATCAAAGTTCATCGGAGGACGAAATAGGATAGGTCGCGCAGACAGGTGAAACGTAGACAGGCAGGCAGGCAGGCAAGCAAGCAAAGCAAGCAAGCAAGCAAGCAAGCAGGCCCAGTAAACTTGTATCGATATCGGCTAGAAGAGAGGAAGAGGAAAACCATCGAGAGAGTCTCGTTAGGCAAGGTTTATTTCTCCGAAGGGTGTTGACCCTTGCTCTCGTCCCACTAATGTGGTACACCGTCGAGAGAATATCGGTACCGCATACTAAGTGACCCATCCGATAGTAATTGGACCTCATTAAGGCAACAACGGGCAATGGTCTGTATCCGTCGTCTTCCTCCTCCTCCTCCTTCTTCTTCTCCTCCTCCACCACCACCTCCTCTTCCTTCTCTACTTCTACTACTACTACTACTATTACTACTATTACTACTACTACTACTACTACTACTATTATTAGTACTATTACTTCTTTTACTTCGCTTAGTCGTAGCTATCGCGTGCGTTCGATTCTTTACGAATAGAAAAATCCAAAAGACGAAGAGATAAAAGACGTTTTAGGTTAAATTAGACTCTCTCTCTTCTCTCTATCTCTCTCTCTCTCTCTCTCTCTTTCTCTCTTTGTGTGTGCGTGTATGTGTGTCTGTTTCTTTCTCTCTTATCATCCGGTTTCATTCTTTAAGACCAATACCTTTTCTCTTAAATACATACTCTTCAATTTTTTCATCTTACACAATAATAATAATAATAATAATAATAATAACAACAACAACAACAACAACAACAACGTGTAAGCATCTTCGTAATAGTAGAACGAACGAATGTCTGTGTTGCGTAAATATGGTAACATTGTACAATTACCCTTTGCACTTTTGCAAACGCGGAGAATCTCACTTTCGCTACCGTAAACGCGCCGTTCCCATTTGGTCCATTCTCGTATATATATATATATATATATATGTATATATCTCTATGTGTGTATGTATTTATATATATATATATATGTATATATATATATATGTATATGTGTATAATACGATTCTTATTTAACTTCCATCGTCGTTTCTTTTTTTCTTTCTTTCTTCTCTCTTTTTTTTTCTCGGATCAAGTCAAATAGAAAGAAGAAGGATCCTTTATTTCGAAATTCGAACGAGAAATGATGTACTATTTTCGAGTTGCGTACGTATTTCTTTCGTAAAAAAAGTTTTATTAAGGGTGGTGGGGGGAGTGGATATTTAAATAGCTTAGTTAGTATATGTTGGTCCTCTATTTCGCTAAGCGTAGTTTCATGCTCGAACGATTATCAAACGAAAGGAAAGAACAAGAAAAAAATGAAAAAGAAAAAAGAAACGAAAAAAGTCGAAAAAAAGAGAAAAAAAAATCAAAGATATGAATCGTGATTATATAAACGAATGTGAGTCAGTTTGAAATTAATATTGTCGCGGGAGAATGCGTGGAAGAACGTCACACATACGTACGCACACGCACACACATACAAATGAACAAACACACGAACAACGTACGCGGCACATACAAATACATGGAAATACTCGAAACGCGAGACACGGGTCCTCCCAAGGTTTCGATCTTATCGTGAGATATATAACGGCGCCATTCAAGAGAGAAAGAGTGCTCCTGATATCGAGAAAAAGAAAAAGCTCGTGTCAGAAATAGTTGGTGGAAGAGACTACAACCCCATTTAAGAAGGATTCTCTCATACCGTTCTTTTCAATTTCTCTTCATTCCCTCCCTCCCCGTTTATAAAATCATTCTGACGGTATGTAGCTAAGGACATAAAATATTGCAACGATATATTTTTATTTTATATATATGTATATATTTTTGCGTGCGTGTGTGCGTATGATTAACATGCGTGTGATTCTTTTCTATATAAATAAAATTCTAATACAAATATATTTTGATTTTCGTTTGAATTATATTTAAATAATATTATAGAATGTTCTCAAAGCTTTTAACGAACGGAATACGAATGATTATTTGAATAGGAATTAAATTAAATCGAGATAATTTGCAAAAGGAAGATAAATAAAAAGGAATGAAAATATATGAGATACAAATCTCGGCTATATATAATAGATCTAAACGGGTATTACTACTTCTAGATCTTTAAGGGATATCGACTATTCGTGAAAAAAAAAAAAAAAAAAAAAAAAAAAAAAAAAAAAAAAAAAAAAAAAAAAAAAAAAAAAAAAAAAAAATTAAGAGTATGCGCTGTTGGAGATTCGGAAATATTTGAAATAATTTAGCTCGTGCGCGGGCGCGCGACTCTCCTCGGGATAAAAAACGAGAGAGACGCTCATTAGCATACTAACGACTGCCTCGAATTCTCTGCGTAACATCGAGAAAGAGAGAAAAGGAGAACCTTCCCTTCCTCCCTCCCTCATTCCCTCCTCTATCCACAGCATCACTTCTCTTCGACCACGTCGTCCCTTCTCTTTGGGAAGACGACGCACGCTCCGGATCTTTCCCTCGGTCTTCTTCCATTTTTGGTGCCAGGAGGTACGCGACGACGACTCCCGTTCTCCAAATGTACGAAAGTCAGAAAATATGATCCTACCTTGTATCTTCTTCAACGATTCGAAGTAATTCACGTTATCTTTTATTAATATTACATTTCTCTTCTTCTTTCCTTTTATCCTTTCTTTTTATTTCTTTTTTTTTTCCTTTTCTTTCTCTTTTTCGATTAAATATCACCGTTAATATTCCATGAGGTTTTTCCTTTGCAATGAGTCTCAAGGATCAACTTAATGTTTCTTCCTTCTTGAAGATTAATTAATTAATTAATTAATTAATTCATTCATTCATTCATTCATTCATTAAAAAAGGAAAACTAGAAAAAAAAGAGGATCAGTAAAGAGTAAAAAGAAGAAAGAAAGGATATACGTACGTTCCTGTTTTGAGATCGAGAGGAGTGTGTGTCGCCGTTTTCGGGTAGCGTTCGAATTCCACGTTCGTCGTCCCGTTCTTCGTCTCTCTATTTCTCTCTCTCTCTCTTTCTCTCCTTCCTTTTATTTCTCACGAGCGTTAAAATAAACGAAAGCCAGGTCGTCCGAAGGCCGAAAGAGCGAGAAGAGTGAGGAGGAGAAGAAGTGAGGAGGCAAGGCAGGGTTCGTATGAATATTTACGCGAACGAAGAGCCCTGCACCAATTCGTAAAAGAATCATTCTCTCTCTCTCTCTCTCTTTTTCTCTCACACTCGCGTATATATATATATATATATATATATATATATATATATACATATACATATATTCGAAATCGCGTTTATCATGCAAATAGAGGAGAGCCCGTCCATTGTTTTTCGTGGTGCGAATTATGCAGGAGACTCAAAATTTGTCGGCTCTCTACCTCTCTGCCTCTTTTACTTCTTTCTCTCTCTCTCTCTCTCTCTTTCACTCAGTCACACTCTCGGTTGGTCGTAAAAAAAAGAAAAAAGGAGAAAAAAAAAAATAAAAGGAAAAAGAAAATAAAAAAAGGCAGGCGTGATTCAGAAGGAGCTTCGGTTATTCATCGTTCGACAATGAGGCCGCGGCGACTCTTTTCCTTCGAGGACGTCAAAAGATGCTACAAAAGACTTTCGTTCGTTCGTTGTCGTTGCAAAATAACGGCATGGCTCAAAAAAGAGAGAGAGAGAGAGAGAGAGAGAGAGAGAGAGAGAGAGAGAGAGAGAAAGAGAGAGTGTTCTTCTCTCTATAGAACGAAAGCGCATTTTGTTTCGGCACTTCGAAGCTCCCGTAAATTCGACGTGGTACTGACATATCCGGCGCGACGATTCGAAAAGGCACTTAGTTACTGGAACGCGAAACTTCCGCCGACGAGAGTCGACTTTTACGATCCACCAAGTGAAATTATAATGTATTCGGATCGTTTACCGATTTCTTCTCGTTCTTTCTTCCTTTTTCCGTGCGATAATTTCTTTTTTTTTTTTTTTTTTTCTTTCTTTTTTTCTTTTAATTCTTCTAACAAATTGTATTTGTTTTATTCGATAAAACGTTTAATGTACCAGAGTAAAATAATTTATATTATGAAAGATACGACTATAGTGAAATATTACAAATGACATAAAACAGAAGAAAAAGAAACTCACATAGAAACCAAATCTCTCTCTCTTTCTCTCTCATAATTTCTATTAATTTTCAAAGATCGTATCGTATTCGAATTCGAATACTATTTGCGAACACCAAGTTACATTCGAAAATACCTTTGATAGATAGATCGATCGATTGGATTTTTTTTTTTTTTTTTTTTTTTTTAAAGAGGAACAAGGCGACGCACTTGGAACGGCACAAACCGGCAATTTCCTCGAGTTCGATTAGAAATTCTCGTCACGATCAACAGATTAGTCGACCGGTTCGTTCTTTCCTCCGTTTTTTTTCTTTTTCTTTTTTCTCTCTTAACTTCTTACCTCCTTCCCCTTCTTTTTTCTTCTATCTCTATCTCTCTCTTTCTCTCTCTCTCTCTCTCTCTCTCTCTCTATCTCTATCATATATGTACGTCATTCATTTGAAATACGTGTTTGCGTTAGTCTCGATCTCCTTCTCGTAAAAATATATATGTCGACTTACACCAATAGTCTCATTTCTTCGTTGCAAATGGTACGACAATCAGGTAGGTCATTTTTTAATGTCCACCTTCTCAAAGAATTCGATTTATACAACTCGTTCACCTTTCCTTTGAAACGAGCTAATACAATCTCATGAGTATCAAACTCGTTGTCGTGGTAGTAGTTGTCATACTCGTAATCATTGTCATCGTCGTCATCGTCGTCGTCGTCATAATCGTGAATCGTATTTGTTCTATCGATTCGAGAACCAATTTCAAAAGATTAAGCAAACTTTCAGGGAACATCGAGCCCCATCAAATTTTTTATGGTTTGCTTTCGTATGTAAAAGAAAAAAAAAAAAAAAAGAAAGGAATGAAGAACGAGAGAGATAGAGAGATCTAAAATGTCTCGTTTTCCTCCTTCACAAAATCTCTCGCAAAATTCAAAATGAATAATATAATTTCTAATGATATTAAAGGAACACTTTTTAATCTCTTTTTTTAAACTCTCTCTTTTAATATATACGAATAGATATTCTTATATTTCGAATGTAATAAAATATATGAATGGAGATAAATCCTTCCCTCTGATTACTTTTCGTGTTTCGAAGAAATAAAGGAAAATAAGAAAAACTATGTAGAATGTCAAGAAGCAGGATAAAAATGGGGAAAGAGATGAGAAAGAAAGAAAAAAGAAAGAGATAGAGAGAGAGAGAGAGAGAGAGAGAGCGAAAGAGAGAGAGTGAGAAGGTAAGAAGTCGCAAAGTCGGCAAATAGCCAAGGGGAAGGTCGGTCCGGTCGAAGATGGCAGGCGGGATAAGTCCTCTCTGATGAGTGTACTCGCGCTAAGAGCGCCGTAAACTCGATTATGGACCCAATCTCTCCGCGATATCTTTCCCCGTACAATTAGCTCTCTCATAAAGTGACATTAGCTCGGGTATAAGGTGGCGCGTGTTAACACACGACAAGAATCCGAGAGTAGTTCTCTTTTCCTTCTCTCTCTCTCTCTCTCTCTCTCTCTCTCTCTCTTTGTCTTTCTCTTTCTCTTGTCTGCACGTTTCTTTCTATGGCACTGCACTGCAAGGCGGTTTAGTTACCAACTTCGTGGTGCGACGCGCTTCTTAACTGCCGCTATTACGTTCCCTAATTGCCGGCCATTTAAATGCCGGCGCTGCAAATAGATTCCACGATAGGGACCGACCAACAGCGCCGGATATATCTCGCTAAGTTGCTCGTGGAATCGGAATAATCCGATCCGGTAATGCACGTTATATATATCGTTGAAATCCTTAGAATCGAATCGAAACGAATCGAATAGAATCCAATCCAAATCCAATCAAATCGAATCGAATTGACTTACTCAGCTATTTTTATTCTTTTTTTTTTTTTTTTTTTTTTTTTTTTTTTACGATTGAAAAGTAAAAGAAGAAGAGGAAGAAAAGAAAACGGACAGATCTCTTATGTACGATTTTTACTCTTTAAACGATCCCTTCCAAATCTTTCCTTTCTCTCTCTCTCTCTCTCTTTTTCTCTTTTTCTTTTTCTTTCTGTGTTCTTTTAAAAGCAGCTAAAGAAGTCACTTTCGCTGCGCTAGAGCAACGAACATTTATGGTTGTCACGTAGTAGCGCGTTCTCGATCAGTACGGAAGATCGGACACCAAGACGAATTTGGCGACAGACGAGAAACGTTAAAGACTTTAGATACACCGAGAAGGAAAACACGTACTATCACATTGATCGTATAAATTGCTTTTTGGATTTACGATTCTGCTTTGACGGAAACGCCCAAACCCACGTGGTTTCCCAAATCGAGTTCGAATACTATTTTACGTAGTCCCATAAATCTTTTTTCAACTATGAAAGGATCGATAGATTCTATTACCTCGATGTATCGTTTTTCCTTTTTTCTCTTTCTCTCTCTCTCTCTCTCTCTCTTTCTCTCTCTGTTATTCTCTCATGTATCTTTGAAATATTTAGGTAAGTGAGTAAGTAAGTAAGTACTTAGGAAATAAAAAGATGCAAAACGTCGTGTACACGTACGAGGTGGCCCAATTCACGCCCGAGCGTGATCGAGGGACGAGATCGAGGAACGGATCGTGCTGCGCCCTTGAGGATCGGTCTTTAGCATTCGGCCGCGGCCGTCCTGCGCAACCAAAGACAGCCGACTTCTTCGTGCAACGTGTCGCGACCTCGCGTCTAACGCGAACGCGGCCGATCTCTTCGAAACGATCGCATTTCGCAACGACGTCCTCGAGCTACTGCCGATTTTCTCGATCTCAGACGAGTTTCACTCGAAAACGAATCGTACGAAACAATATCTAAGTACATTATTGTCATGGTAACAGAAAAAAAAAGTAAAATAAAATTAAAAAAAAAAAAAAGAAACAATAGATAAATTAACTACGATATAACGTCTAAAATATATTTTATATATATATACATACATACGTATAATTATTTATACAATTAAATTGTATTTGATTATATAAATAATTATTTCAATTATATTTATATTATATTAGAATAGATATATTTCTATATGACGATTATCGTGATAATGTAATGAAGATAATAGAAATATTACTATATTAATATCTACTATAAAATCTTGATAACTTCTCATTGGTAGATATTAAATGTAGACATTATATAAAGTTAAATTGTATGATTATAATTCACGATTTCTATTTTTCGTAGATTTAAATTGCCGGCAAAAAAGATATTAAACTTGTTTAAAACCCAAGAGAAATTATCATTTCAACAATAAACGTTACCTTGATAATGATGATGATGATGATGATGATGATGATGATGATGTAAAAGTAAAAGAAATATTATTATATTAAAACATTTTAAATATAAAATCTGATATAACGTGTCTCATTAGAAACATTATACGTATGATTTAAAGTTATAATGAGTTATTATTATTCATGGTTGATAGGTATTATATATACGTAGATTTAAATTGTTCGATCAAAAGAAGAAAAATGTTAGAACGTTAGAACCCGAGTGAAAATGTTTGAACAATGAACGTTAACGTAATAGTATTTCCAATACTATTCAACGGGGAATTACCTTTAACCTCGCGAAAGTTTCGTCGCGATGAGTTCCACGCGAGCGTTACGTCGTAATCGGGTTTATTAGGAAGACTCTCGCCGACACGATCGTTGCTTTCACCGAGAAGGAAGAAGAATAGAATAATAGGGAGAACACTAGAGGGATCAGCTTAGGTCTTTCTCGCGGTTAACCACGTAAATAAACAAGCGTTATATTCGATTCAATTCGATTCGTTCGTTCGTTCGTTCGTTCGTTCGTTCGTTCGCGTTCGTCGTTCATTCGTTCGTTCGTTCGTTTATCCTTTGTTAAATCTTTTATATTTATCCTTTGCGCTATGAGATCATCTCTGACAAGTGGCACTTCATTTAGTTAATAAAAGAAATCTCTAAGAGACTGTTATATACATTCCAAGATTCCTTTCAAACTAAGGATATACATATTTCATATAGATACACAGTGTATATAAATATACATACATATTTCAAAAGATGCCAGAACAGTTTACCATCATACAACGTTTAAGAAAACGAAGTATACATATATGTTAATATTTGTTCGTTTTGGTGGACCTCCAATTAAAATCCACTCCCGTATCAGACTGCAACATCAAACTGCAACTGGAATAACATTACACACATTATCGATTTAAAAATTTACCTACGAAACGTTTTAATCTGTAACACCTTGCATATGCATATCCAACCGAATTACATAAATGCATATATATTACCTTACGTATCGAATCGTGCGAACATTTGATGGGAAAAAAAAACAAAAACGAAAAAAAAAAACAAAAAAAAAAAAAAAAAAAAAAAAAAAAAAAAAAAAAAAAAAAAAAAAAAAAATCATGAGAAATTTAATCGTAACAGACGATTAAACATTCGAGTAGCGTTCTCAAATCAAGGATTCTGAATATCTTTAAAAGTTTTTCTCCCGATCGGTGACGATAGTTCGTCTAGACTTCGCGAAGATAACGTTTTCTCGAGGAGAAGACCGTCAGGCAACGGTGGCGGTGGTGGTGGTGGTGGTGGTGGTGGTGGTGGTGGTGGTGGTGGCGGTGGTGGTGAAGGAAGAGATAGAGGAGAGTAGAAGGGAGAAGGGGAATGTAGCGAGAGGGAGGGAAGGAGGGGGAGGATAAAAAGGTCCGTGCTGGAAGTTGGACGCGCGCTGCGTTGGAAGTGTCTCTCCTTCTTTCGCGTGCCACGAATCACAATGCGCCGAGTTCTCGGTTTGCCTCGGCTTGGGATCGGGTGGCCGCACTTGTGCGCTCGTGCGCTCACTCGGTCTCGTTCTCGCTCTCGCTCTCGCTTCTTCTACTACTCTTTCCTCGCGATAATATCGAGGACGTAGGCAGGACGACCCGATCGTAGATTATGCGTTGCGAAACGCACACGGTAGCGATTCAATAGAGCGACGATCCGTTCGCAAATACGATACGTACGATACTTACGGTACGTATAGGATAGGTACGATAGGTACGATAGGTGTACGGAGGATACGTATGTACGTATGTACATCGGAGAGGCCAGGCAGTCAGGCAGGCAGGCAGGCAGGCAGGCAGGCAGAGGCTCGCTTTGAACTCGACTCCGATTTATGTTAGCCAACTTCCTTCGACATTTGTGCGCTCTTTCCCATCCGACTAAGCTTCTTCTACGAGACTCGATTTCTATCGAGAGAGTCTCCCGATCGAGATCGATTAAATTTTAGGTGAATACTTTACCTGAGTTATACTCTGGATAATATATAAATATATATATATTTCTTTTTTTCTTCCCCTTCTTCCTTTTTTCGCTTCTTTTTCTTTCCGTAGTTTCAATTCGATGTTAGCGTAATAATCGGATAAATGGATTTTCATTTGATCAAGTTCATTATTTAAGTTCATTGTTCATTCTCGTTAAAAGGAAAAGGAAAAAAAAATATAGATAGATACGTTGGAAGATTATAGGTCGTAGCTTTCTTTTTCCCCCTAATATTTCTAGATAGGTATGAATAAAAATGTTGAGTTAACGTTTGAGGAAAATCATACTGGATAGTAGAATATGTACATAAATTTATATATATATACATTACTCATGGTGGTAAATTTTCTCACGCGTTTCTTTTTCCTTCTCTCTCTCTCTCTCTCTCTCTTTATCGATCTTACCCTCCCGTTAAAACGTCTCTTGTATTCGAATAGCTCGTAACGTAGCCCTCCGAAGATCGTAGAAGCTCTCTCTTTCTCTTTCTCTTTCGCGTGAATCGGTCTCGTGCGTCAATCCTTACGTTCGTCTATCCGACGTTGGATCCGCGGTAGGACTGATCACTCTAGAACTAAAAGGTAGTACGTCGTCTAGGATGGACGTTTAGGGGATAGAAGCAAAGCCGAAGGATAACAGCTCGTGTCTTTTAGCCCCTCTCCTCCTTCTTCTTTCTTCTTCCTTCTTCTTCTGCTTCTTCGGCGGCGTGCAAAGATCGAAAGGGGATAGACTACAAAATGCAAGCAAATAGCTCACCCTGACAAATCCTCGGAAGCCATATCGAGCCAGACGGAAAAAGTTTCTGACGTACGATCTTGCCGGCTTCGGACCGTAAAGACCAGCACCGACTGTCCTCTTCTTCTTCTCTTCTTCCTCCTCCTTCTCCTCCTTATGTTCATGAACGGTGAACGTTTGTTCGAAAGAAGAAGAGGAATAAGTAGATAGAAATTTCCACTAGCTTTAAGATAAAGCCTTCCCACGATCCGTTATAGTAAAATGCTCTGTACGAATTGAGCATTGATTTTTTTCTCTTATTCTTCATTTCGATTGTATACCTTACTTTTATATATATATATATGTATATATATGTATATATATATATATAAAAGGTATAATAGTTATTATAATACATATTACAGGTTCGTATACCCAACACGGACGCTTTCTCGACGGGTGAAAATCAAAGCTTCGAAGTTTCGGGGCCGAGTCAGGTAGCCACATTGAAATTTTTATTACCGCGTGTGCCGTGCAACTTCGGGAGAAACGTACTTTCAAAACCACGACGGGGAGAGAAAGAGAAAGAAAGAGAAAGAGAGAATCAGCATACAATAACCGTCGTTCATTGTTCCTGCTGTTAGGAACTGTCGACTCGTACGGGAAGGACGACGTCGACGACGACGACGACGACGCCGCCATCGTCGTCGTCGTCGTCGTCGTCGTCGTCGCCGCTGAAGATCTGCAATTCAATCGTCGCGATATTCTGCTACGTGGAAGTATTTCGTGTCAGCAATGCAGGAAATTCGATTCGTACGAGAAACGACCGTGGCCGAGTGCGTTATTTAAGATGTCGTAAATCCGGTAAGCAGATTTTCTTCTTTCTCTTGGATGCCGTCTATATCGTTCCTGCATTGTTGTCTTATTCTTGAAAACTCTAATTTCTTTAAAAAGCAATTCAGAAACGAAGAATAAGATGAATAAGATGAATAAGAATAATAAGAAAGAGAGAGAAGAGCAAAGACAAAAGGAATATAGACGAGTTTACCCACGTTGCGTCGTAGAGTTCTCTTGAAAATCGCTTAGAAATGAAAACGAGAGTGATCTTTGCGCCACGTTTCGCATGCAAAATGCACCTAACTCCAAGGTTTGCGTAGTTTTTCAATGACGTCATTGTACACCGCCGTCTCGTTCCTTCGTTAAACGTGTTTCTTCTCTTCGTGTTCCTTTCGCAAAACAGCTTCGTTTATAGTTAGTGCCTTCTTGGACACTCGCCAAAACTCTTGCACTCGTATCACTTTCGTCCAGTTCGTGGAATCGTCGAGAAAAGAATCGATCGTAAAAGTTAACCGATGCGTCAGAGGGGAGAATAAAAAAAAAATAAAAAAAAAAAAAAAAAAAAGAAAAGAAAAAAGAGAAAAAGAAAAGAAGAAATCGATAGATCGTTGGATCTATGTCTGGGATCTTAGATGAAGACGGTATTACGGACAAAGTGCATATTTCCTTTCCCGGAACGAATGAATGGTTAACGAGCTATGCTAATTTAATTCTTGAAAGAGCAAAATCGTTATGGTGAGAAAATCGAAGATGTGGATTTTTAATACTGATCGAATCGATTATTATTAGATCCTATACGGATGTATGTACATCTTAGTATTATACATACGACATGATAAATAAGATTTTATAAAACGATTGCCATGAGAAATATTAACACGTTCGGCCAAAATGATATTAATTCGTTTAACAGATCATAATTATTTATAACGTTATTATATACTTCGATTAATTATAATAAATCAATTTCTTGAAAAAATTTCTCTTACGAAAAAAAAAGAAAGAAAGAGAGAAAGAGAAACGAAATCATTGAATATATATCTAATGTTTGGAATATTTATTAAATTCTAAACGACGGCTTGAGAACGACGTTTGTGTTTTAAATAAAAAAATAACTCGTCGGAGAAAATACACATTAATGATTTTCGATTGCTAATAATTTCGTAAAATGGGATGGAAAAGAAAGAAAAAGGAAGGAATGAAGAAAAGGAGAGGGAGAAAAAAAAATAAAAAAAAAAAATTATAGATTTACTCTCGGCAATATTCTATATAATTAATTCCTCACAGTAGGAACATACGTATAGGATGTTAGTAGTAGTAGTAGGACGATCAAAAGACATAAATCAGATCACACATCGAGTACGGCCATGGTCCGTTGTGTTCATCGTCTCTGGGAAAGTTAGCTCGCAAAAGGAGGATTAACTTGGAAGGAGGAAACGGTGATCTTCAGCGATGACGAGAATCGTTCGTGAACCGCGTCGACTTCATCGTATTTCGTCGTATTCATCGTCGTAGTCGTGGTCGTCGTCGTCGTCGTCGTTGTCTCTCTTCGCACGCGAATCAGGGTCACGCGCGTTACTATAGCGCCGTCGATATAGTTACATGCTACGGCACATTCATGTGCTAATGTGCGCGTCGGAGATGTTAACGAGTGGACGCGCGAAGCGTTCTACCGTGAGAGACATCGATGCACACGACAAGCGACATTATTTCAATGTATATATATATATATATATAGTGTCTCATGATTTTGTTTAGATAAGTATTTTTCATATTACGAGTAATGCATGAACGTACGTACATGAGGAATCATTTATGAAAGAAATGTCATTTTTGATCGAATTATTGTTTCTTAATTTTTTTTTCTTTTTTTTTTTTTTTAATTTTTTCTTTTTCTTTGTTTTTTTTTTTTTTTGTTTATTTTTGCTATCAAATTTTATTTTATAAATAATTCGAATTAAGTTTCAATATTTTCACCTTCTGCGTTCTCTTGAGACACGTATGTACATATGTAGAGAAATAATATATAAGTACCATGAACACGACAGATGTTACTTCTTTATGATTTTCTCTCTCTCCTCTCTCCTATCTCTCTCTCTCTCTCTCTCTCTCTCTCACTCTCTTTCTCTCTCGTTTTCTCTTTCTCCTTCTTTCTATTCAGAAAGTCAAGAACGTTCCAATTTCGTGTGTAGAAAATCCCAAGGGATAATCGTCATTAGGAAACTTAGGAAGAATTTCCATGATCGGTAAGACACAAAATCGAACGGGCTATATCGTATGAACGAAAGGAAACGGTTAACACATCCCGTGGGATTTGTGAACGGTTGAGGTCGAGAGCAAAAGCGTGCGCGACACAAAGAGAGACAGAGAGATAGATAGAAAGAGAGAGAGAGAGAGAGAGAGAGGGAGAGAGAGAGAGAGAGAGAGAGAAAGAGAAAAACTGCGAGACAGCCGACACGACCACACCGCGGCTCCTATAGCACCGTTGGCATAGCTGGACAGGCCATTTCACATTCCCACGTCCTTAATATAGATTGTTGATACGCGCACGAGCGTAGAGAAGAAGAAGAAGAAGAAGAAGAAGAAGAAGAAGAAGGAGAAAGAGAAAGAAAAAGAGAAAGAGATAGAGAAGAAGAACGAGAGAGGGATCTATGGGATTACGACGACGAAGATGAGAGAGAGAGAGAGAGAGAGAGAGAGAGAGAGAGAGAGAGAGAGAGAGGTTAAATGGACCGAGGAAGAGACTCGTGGCTCGTTGAAGCATATAAACACATGTATGCAAGATATATATATATATATATATATATATATATATATATAGAGAGAGAGAGAGAGAGAGAGAGAGAGGGAGAGAGAGACGGAGACGAAGCTATTTAACAACGCGTGGGTGTGACGAAGAGGAGAAAAGGCTCGTCCTCTTGGCACAGGTGCCTCTCTTCTCGAGTAAGAGAGCAAGAGAGAAAGATAGATAGAGAGAGAGAGAGAGAGAGAGAGAGAGAGAGAGAGAGAGAGAGAGAGAGAGAAGACACATATAGGAGTCCTCTCGAGTCCTCTCGACGAGATCGTGCCTATAACGCACGATTACATCGCAAGTGAGTAGGTATGTTCCGCAAAGACCGTAACCGCTATCCAGAAACGGCAGTAGACGTACTCCAGCGACTTACTGTTACTACCACGATCGATAGTAGGTACTTACCTATACATTTATGTGTGTATGTGTGTGTACATATAACTCTTTAGCATCCAAAGACGCATGGCCTATAGTAATAATATAGAAAAGCCCAAACGTAGACTTTTGCTTGACTATTTTTCGAGGAAATCGTATGTCAGTAAGTATACTTAGGTAGGTACGGTATGCTCGGTTAAACCTATCGTAAATTTAAGCTTGGTGACACGCGTCATTCCATTATCGGAATGTTTCTTATTTCAAAGAGATAATACGGATCGAGAGAGAAAAGAGAAAGAGAGAGAGGGAGAGAGAGAGAGAGAGAGAGAGAGCGAAACACTTTTATAGCGCAATCGGAGATAAGAATGATAAATTGCTTCTTCTTCATTCGAGCGTGTCCAAGTGAAACATTATTTCTTCAAAAAGATAGAAGAGAGGAGGTAGAAGAAGAAGAAGAAGAAGAAGAAGAAGAAGAAGAAAAGAAAAAAAAGGACATAGAAACAGAAAAGAAACTCATCTTTTAACTCGACTAAACGACCGCGTCTGTTTGCCAGGACAGTTAGCTAGCAGCGAACGGAAAACTCCTCCGTGAGATCATCGTGCGTTTTCGTGCTAAAACACAGTTTCTTTCCAGTTCGAACGACGGAGGTGTATTTTAACGTTGATACGATTACCGAAAGTAATCATAAAAGATCGAAAGAGAATCCTGGTATCATCGATCCCGAACGACGCGCACGCTCTCGATCGAATCTTACAGAGGGCACATCTGTCCTCCTACCTGGTCCTTTTTTCATTTTATTATTCTCTCCGTTCTTTTTTTTTCTCTTCTTTTTCTCTTTTTCATATTTTTCATTTCTTTTCTTTTCTTTTCTCTTCATTTCTTCCTTTTCTTTTTTCTCCCCTCTCGTTTCTTTTTCTCCACTCCTTTCTTTTCTTTTCCTTTTCACGATCAGGGACAACGATTTCTCCTCCGTCATTTCCTTTACGGTACGTTGGTACAAATCGGTCCAGGATTCCGGACGTGCCGGCTGAGATTCGATACGATACGTTACTACTCTCTCAAGTGGCCCTAAATGGTGAACGTTTCCAATCTCCGAGTTTGTTGTTCTCGTCCGAGTTAGCTGTTTGTCGTCGTTGTCATCGTCGTTCTCTCTCCCTCTTTTGAACCAGCTCCCCTATCCTCCCTGCCTCCCTTCCCCATCATCACCGCCACTGCCGCCTGTGAGCCGTTGTCGTTGGTGTTGTTCTACTCTCTATGTGGTCCACACGCGAGACTCCACGGGAAACTGCAAAAACTTGCAAACTCGAGGCGACACGCGTGCTTCTTACGCAATCTCTATCTCTCTCGCGAATCCCGTTGTGTTGGTAACCCCGCTGTAAGCCCCTTCCCCTTCCTCCTCCTATCCTGCCCCTCTCTAAAACACTCTCTTCCTCCACCCCACCCCAATCCACCCCACCTCCTCCTCCTCCTCCTCCTCCTCCTCCTCCTCCTCCTCCTCCTCCTCTTCTTGTTGGCCTCTTCTCCCCCTACGCGTTTGCATCACTTCGATCTATCTTTATTCCTGTTATTTTCTATTTATGCTTAGTTACTAGCTGGTCACTCAACAAGACCTCCATATTTATCCTACTTCTTCTATATCTTTCAAAATCATCCGAGGATTAGATTCTGGTGCGTGAAAAAAGAAAGAGAAAAAAAAGAGAAAACAAATATGTATGTGTGCGTATGCGAACGTCACGTCATTCTCGCACACATATACACATACACATACACATATATAACCTATATAGTTGAGTAGGTATAAGGATCAACCGGAAGGTCAAACAAATATTTTCATTATGTAGGCCACAGGTTGAAACGACACATCCAGCGTCGTTCGATTCGTTAGTCTCAATTGGGACACGTACCGCTACGCGTGCGAGCTTTTGGGATTTCGAACCGTTACGAAACCGCCCACGTGGATCCTCGTCAGGTGGAGCTCGGAATTCATGTGTGTGTTGTGTGTGTTGTGTGTGTATGAGTGTGAGCGTGAGTGTATACATCTCTCTCTCTCTCTCTCTCTTTCATTCTTTGTGACTCAACGCCGATACAATTCACAACGAGATATCGTCGGCATAAGCAGATGCTCTTCTCCCAATCTTCCAAAAAGGTGCGGTCCTCGAATGATTATGCTAAATAGCTCGCACGAGAGTTTTCACAAATATCCTCTCGGACATCTTACTTCATCATGGTCTATTTCCTTTCTCCTCTGGTACATCATATGTATGTATATATATATATATATACGTGTATGTAAATAAAACTCTAGAACAATTTTAAATAACTGACCAACTCGAAAAATGGATTCGGTCTCACGGTTTAAAAGAGACCATCATCGCAGAGATTCTGCTCACGCAATGACCATCGAGCGTAATGCCAAATCTGTGACGTACATGTTAAGAGAGAGGTAATCAAATTCGATTTCATTTCGGATCGTATCACTTTTTATCTCTGTTCTGTAATATTTGATTCGAAACTCAAAGAGATGAAGAGAATTGGATTTAGCTGGGGTGATAGGGAGGGAGGTGGGTGGTGGGTGGATAGATGGGGAAGGAAAAAAGCGAAAGTTTACGAAAAAATTCGAATGAAAGGAGAAATATTTTCTCGTATCGCGAAATGCGTATATTCGATGATAGAACGAAAATGAGAGTAAGAGGAAAAAGAAGGAGTTGGAATAAGGAAAAGAGGAAAGGAAGAGGATGGAGTGGAGGAAGAAGAGGAAGATGAAGATGATGATGAAGAAGAAGAAGAAGAAGGAAAAGTAGAAGTAGAAGAAGAAGGAAGGAGAAAAGAGAGCCACGTCGTAAATTAGTGGTCGATGAGCGTGCGAGCGGGCCTGCTCGCGCTCTAAGGTGCACCTCTCGAAGAAGTGCGCGAGCCTCTTCGAGGCGGTTTTATCGTCGGCCGACAGGCGTTTAACTTTACGAGCGGCCACGCCACGTATATACTCCTCTCCGTCCGTTGGTCCGTCCGTTGGTCCGTCCGTCCGTCCGTCCGTCCGTCCGTCCATCCGTCCGTCCGTCCGCCCGTCCGTCCGTCCGTCCGTCCGTTCGTTCGTCCTTCCTCGTTTCCCTTCTTCTCTTCTCTAGGCGCGCAGGCATGCTAATTCTCGTGACGCGCGTAACATTAAACTCTGACGTTTAATCCGGTAGAGAAGCAAACGCGTGGCTTGTATTCGAAAGGGGAAGGATCTTGTTCGACCCTTTATATGGTTCGACCCGACGACCGAGAATATGCTTTCTTCCTCCTATGTATCTCACGTAGATATACGTACGCACACGGGCGCACACACATACATGTTCTCTCATATATACACGCACACGTTTCAACCATCAAGTTCACACACGGCGAACATAAACTTAACAAAAAAAAGAAAAGAAAAAATAATAATTTTTGTAAAACTCGTTATATTTTTGATTGCAGTCATTCTTTGGGCGAACGTACAACAACCTTGGTAGTATTTCGGAATGCAAGAACGGAGGTGTATGCGTAATTAATAAGAAGAATCGTACGGCATGCAAGGCTTGCCGGTTGAAGAAATGTCTTATAGTCGGCATGTCTAAGTCCGGTTCACGTTACGGCAGGCGCTCCAACTGGTTCAAGATCCACTGTCTACTTCAGGAACAAACAAATGGAAACCAGAGCGTCGGTGTGTCACCGGGTGCCCCCTCTCCGTTTGGCCCTACCTTCCTTCCGGGATTCCTACCGCAGTCTCAAGGTCAACAGGCTGCCGGTGCCATTTACGGTTCTAAGGATGCCAAGGACCCCGCCTCCTCGCCAAGCCAAGATGATCTCGCATTGCAGTCTCATCTTTTGCACGTGGCGATGTTGAAGCAGGAGAGAGAGCGGAGCAACAAGTCACCTCATCCGGACGACGTGGCGTTACAGAATCAGTTGCGTATGCTAGCTTGGCGCAGGGAACGCGATAGGATCAATGGTAGTAGTCAACAACAGCAGCCACCTTCGACGCCACCGAGAGAAGCCACGCCACCCTTTGTTTGTAAACGACAGCAACAACAACAACAACAACAGCAGCAGCAACAACAACAACAACAACAACAACAACAACAACAACTATCGCAACCAATCTCATCACCTATATATCCAATAAGTTTTGCCCATAAGGATGTAGTTGCGGCGAGTAGTCCACCGGAAGTCTTTAGACCGTTCTTACCAAGCTACAAAAGGTCGACCGACACGCCGAGCGACAGCGGTGGCTCATCCACTGATGGTGGCGCTGATGGACTACACGATACCGAATCGAGAAGCAACTCAGCCTTGAGCTACTTCAAGTCCAATGCTGCCTCCCCTACTTTGTCAGATCGTGATTTCCCTGCGAGGAAGATCAATGCCACGGTCACACTTACCGCCGGTTACCATCCTCATGCGCTCGGTTTAATATATCCTGCGCCTGGTCTGATAACGCCAGCCACTTCGCAACACTCGCCACGTGGCGGCGATCTACTCCTCGTTAGTCCAAGCCCAGGTGGACTTGCCATCGAACAGGATGAACCGATTGATCTAAGCGTTAGATCGAGACTCGGTAATTCGCCGAGACCAAGTAGACAAGGTATAGCTACTATTGCCGAGGACGAGGATAACGAAGATGAAGATGAGGAATCTAATGGCAAAGAGGAAGAAAGGGATAGTATCAAAGACGAAACTACAATGAAAGGGAAACCATTAGATCTAACTCTAACCGTGAAGAGGCCCGCGGAGTTACCAGTTTCACTTTGAGCCCAATTTTCTCTTTTAACTTTTTTTCGAGATGGACTCATATACTGATGAATAGGGATATATGTGTTCATTTCTTGTACATATAGGTACCAAGCGTTATCAACGAAGCGACCAACATGAACGCTTCTCTCTCTTTTTTTTTTTTTTATTTATTCTGATTTAAATGACGATTCGATCGATTTTATCGGATCTTTAATTGGAATCGATACATATAGACAAATTGTTCGATCGAGGAGGTTCTTATATATATGTATATATATATATATATATATATATATTTATATGTATATGTATGTGTTATATATATACATATGTAACAGTATAATATAACATATAACATATATGTATGTGTATATATATATATATATATTTATATAAATCGTAGATATGTATACATGTCCGTACGATGATCGATCGTTTTGTAATTACGCTGTTTTCACATGTAACGCACAGCTATTAAGTAATTCTGATTATTTTTGTTAATAAATCATCATGCGTATTTCGAATGGGAACGAAATAACTCTATGCGTATCTATCGTAATTGCACGCTAAAAGAGTATCCGTCACGATATATAATATAATATAATATGCATGTATATATACATATATATATATATATTATACATTTTTATATATAATATATATATGTATATATATATATATATATAAATATAGAAATAATCTATCAGATGTAAATAGTCAGATGGGTGAATTGTCTGCGAAATCGATATCGCTTTCTTGCTTCTGCTTGGTGTATGAACCTCTTTGCTGGTGTTAGACAAAAATTTTTGATTATGTTTCTTTCACTATTCTTCTCTCTCTCTCTCTCTCTCTCTCTCTCTTTCTCTCTCTCTCTCTCTCTCTCTCTCTCTCTCTATCACTCTCTATCACTCTCTCTCTTTCTCTCTATCATCATCATTTCTTCTTCCTCTTTTTTGTTTTCCTTTTTTTTTATTATCTCGACGTATTTGTTTCATCTGTTGTAAATATATCCACGAAGGCGATAGAGACGAGTAGTCAGTCATTACCTAAGCGTCAAATGAAATACATATTTTTGTTTAATCAACATCTTTATTACCGTTTATATATCCTCGCCTTGAAATATCCTTTAAGGTTTATGTTAATATTAAATTAATGTTAAAAACATTTTGTTTTATCACCTTAACGTGTAAGAGAGAACAAAGGAGATCGAAATCGATGAAAGATGGTAAGACAGATAGAACAAGGAAAGATTCATCCTGAAAGGATCGAGCAACAGTAAACGCGTTGCTCTCGATTTACTTGCTTCTATGGATCATTGAATCACGAATCTCTGCGGGTAACCTTGCGAACGATGCGCTAACGCTTTTACTGCCTTTACGTCGAGACTCCTCTTCGTTTCTTTCACAGGTATATACGCGTATTATCTCTCTCTCTCTCTCTCTATATATATATATTTATTTATAATACATATATTTATATATTTATATGTACATCTATATATATATATATACGTATATCTTTAGATATAACTGTATATATATATGAATATATATTTTTATATATATATATATATGTAGATATATAAATATAGAAATATAAAGACGACGAGGCTTATGTACAAGGAACATACACGTACGTACGTATATAAAGTAGCACGCGGTGTCGACGTTGCGGCTACCATTAATCAATTGCCAGCAGGAAGCGCGATCGTTGCAAAATCATCGAGTTACGGATACCTGCCCACGCTGGTCTGACCTTGTGGGTTCGCGTATCCGGATCCCGTGTGGATTTTCTTTTTCCTCGTACGTCGTCAGCCTCTTCGAAGAAGAAGAAAAAGAAGTAGAAGAAGAAAAAGAAGAAATGGAAGAAGAATAAATATATAAAGTATTAACAATTTTTCATTCCCTCCGACGTGAACTGACAATGAGCGATCGTGAGTTTCCAAAGAAAGATAAAAAAAAAAAAAAAAAAAAGAAAAAAAAAAAAAAAGAAAAAGAAATATATCCAAGTACAAATGAATATCTCTGTATAGATAATAGATGTCCATCATACGCGTACGTATAGATTCGTAGAAAAATTCATTTGCAAAGTTTAATTAGAAGATCGATAGGTACGTGAGAGTTATAATGGAGAAAAAATAGTTGGAGTCTCATCAAAGAGATTTTTTATCGAATAGATAATCGATAGTTGCAACGAATGGTACATTAAATGCTTGTTGGATCTTGATTTAACGAACGCGATGTAGCAATCATCGCCATCTTGTTGGGTATAATAGATACAGGGGTGAGGAGGAGGGAGGAGATAGTCGGTATATAAAAGATAATAAACTTGGACGATGTCGATCGTACGAAAGGAGCGGGATCGGTTACTACCACCCCTTCGCTCCTCATCTTCCTTCATCTTCTATCTTGTCTTATTCTTGAAAAATCCTTTAAACTGAATTCTATAGATCGATCTTTTGCTATCGAGGAATGGTCGATTTGTCCCGCAAATCCAAGCCGCCGCATAGAATCAATGCTTGTACGTACATGGACCGGAGAGTACGTATCTGATACACGTAGGACGTTCCTACGTACTGGGTGTACAAGGATCTTCTGAATCCTTTGATAGAAAGAAAGAAATAAAGAAAGGGAGAGATTAATCGACCGACCGAAGTAACTTCGACGAGAGTTTATCCATGTTTCGACGAATAATCGATCTTTTTCCTTTCCTTCTTGCATTCGAGCCCCAAGTGATTCTTCTTCTTCTTCTTCTTCTTCGTAGATCAATCGACCGATCTATACATCAACAAATAAGAGAAAATCTAATCGTTCGATTAACGAATGAAGCAATCATTTTTTTCCTTCGTTCCGTTAAGTACATATTAAAAAAAAAAAAAAAAAAAAAAGAAAAAAGAAAAAGAAAGTAAAACAAAGAATACAAAACAATTGGAAAATGTATTATGTATTTTCAAGAGATTTTCAAAATGGTATATTAATTAATTTATTTTTAGGAATTTTTTGAAAAATGACATATATATATATATATATATATATATATATATATAATAGAAAAAAAGTCGTAGAATGGTTCGATTTGGATATTGTACACCCTGTAGATCGTTGGACTGACTAAACGCGAATAACAAACGGTCGGGACCTGAGGCAGTGCGTCAGTCCACTACGACTGGTTACACCGGCCGGAGCAATAAGCAATCGCTTAAACTCGTCATGACTCTATGCATGAGTTGGGCAACGCAATGCCGCTACGTAAGTACCTACAGGACGATTTTAACCCGTGCGCGACTTCTGCTCGAGAATCTATCGGGCTTCTCACCGAGTGAAATATTGTTAGGGAGCTAAAGATTTCCGGTTGGTATTAATGTATAATTGATTGTATTTATGTATACTTAGTTTAGCAGAGATTCTATCTTCGATCAAAAATTCTTATTAAAAGGATTTTAATAAATATTATTTTCTTATTCAGAGAGAAATAATTAAAAATCTTCATTAATCAAAATTCTTATGAAAAAACTTTCACGAACAATATCTTCGTGTTCAGAGAGAAATGATTAAATTAATTGAACATACATCTTTTAATGAAGGAATATTCATTTTCTTTTTTTTTTTTTTTTTTCACTTTTTAAGATAATAAAAATTCGTCAATGAATATGCCGTTTTTATACAGACATTTTAAATATTTTAGATCACAAAGGACAATGTCCCAATTACATAGATCAAATTTCTAACTCGGATGACATTTTGACACTTTGAAAGCAATGCCTATGGACTTTGTTATTGGCAAATAAATGAAAAATAAATGTATAATCTTTTATATTTTTATATGTTTTTCTCTGTTTTTTTTTCTCTCTTTTTGTGTTATTTTTTTTTTTTCCTATAAATATATACTTTTTATCTATAAATATAATAATAAACATGAATGACGTATATTATAATCTTTTAATGAAGAAATATTTATGTATTTTTTGTTCTGTTTGATTTTCTCTTTCTCTCTCTCTCTCTCTCCTATTTTTTTTCTTCTTTTTTGTTTTTTTTTTCTTCTTAATATATGATACGTACGCAAATAACAAAAATCAAACACGAAAGGTCAAACACAATTCATAACTCAAAAGACATCTCTTGACACTTTGAAAGAGAGATCTATTTTATCCTTGATAATTAAATGGAGAAATACAATTGTTAGTTTTTTTATTATTTAATATTTAAATGTTTTTGATTACGAAGGAAGGACAATATCCAATTGCATATATCAAAACATAATTCGTAACTCGGAAGATGTCCTGACGCTTTGAAAGCGAGATTTCGTTCTTGAGAATATCAGCCTCCTCTGGTTTGCCGTGCGCGTGCACGTGGGCTTTACCATAAAAAGCTAGCATAATGTATCGCGCGAGATGTCAACGGTTCTCTTGGGATCGACGATATACGTTCTCTCCGCGTGGACATGCGATCTTTTCTTGAAAAACTTCCCTCGTGACTACTTTTAAAGATATATATATATATATATATATATATATATATGCATGTACGTATATATGTATGTATCAGAGAGAGAGAGAGAGAGAGAGAGAGAGAATGCGTACAAACATATATTTAGCGTACGGCCTCCTATCCATTCGTCCTTCTTTCATTTCTATCCACCTCACGGACTTCTTCAAGATTTAACTTCCTGCCTTAGCCGATCGAATGAATAACAGACGGACAAGCGTAATGAGCGTCAATTGATTAGGTACATCAAACGAGTATCGCGATAAGCGTTGAATAACTATCGATATATCGCGTTCGTCTGCTTATTTATAATTCAGGAAATAAGTTTTTTTTTCTTTTTTTTCTTTTTTTTTTTTTTTTTGAAAGTTTTTCTATTTTTTCTTTTATTTTTTTTCCTCATTTAAAGATCAGGACTGGTTCGTCGTACATAGATGGTATTGTGGGTGTTAAGCAATTAGGAATGAAACGTTTTACGTTCGAAAAAAAAGAAATCTCCGATTTTGCCTTATCGATTAGTATACTGAACGTATGAAATATATGATCTTGGAATTTGTTGTAATACAAAATTCGTCGAATTAATTTGACGTGATAAATTGACGAAGTTTATATAACGTGGAAAAATAGAGAAAGAGAGAGAGAGATTTTTTTTTTCATATACAAATGAGTGATTTTTTTTTTTCAAATACAAGATTACGTGAAAAATATCGAAGATGTTGTTTGGTTCATTGATCCGAGTTCTTTTTTCGATGACAAAAATATTCAAATAGATATAATTTTGTATTTGCTTTGCATTATGAATATAAGATAAAATGTAATGCGTAAGTACAAAAACACGCAAGCATAATAAAATTTAATTTAATAATTAATGAATATATAAAAATGAATATTTTTCGAAGGTAATGTATTCAAAGAAAGAGATAGCAATACCAATAAAAATAAAGAGAGAGAGAGAGAGAGACTTTTCTCATCGTAATATAAGATTACGTGAAAAATATTGAAGAAATATTTGATTCATCGGTAAGATCCTTTCCCCGATTACGAAAATATTCAAGTAGATTTAATTTGATATTTGATTTACATAATAAAGATAAGAAAAAAAAAAAAAAAAATAATGCGTAAATAAACACACCCATAATGCAATTTAATATATAATTAATGAGTATTTAAAAATAAATGTTTTTTTGAAGTCAATATATGTAGAAAGAGAGATAGTAATAGAGAAGAAGAGATAGGAGAAGAAGAGGAAGAAGAAGAAGAAGAAAAGAGAAGAGAAGAGAAGAGAAGGAGTTCGAACGTACGCTTGGCGTGCACGAAGAGCGTTAGGGGTTAACGAGGGCCGGTCGTGCGATCGTCCGATCTTTCCCAAGAGCCAAGGCGGCCCAATTAGAAGGCACGTAAAAGCCGGGCGCATAATCAGCAATTTGTATTGTCGAAGGATAAGGGCACTCGATACTGAAGCAGTCTCTCTCTCTCTCTCTCTCTCTCTCTTTCTCTCTCCTCTCTCTTTCTTTCTTTTTCTTATACACAAACGTACACAAACATATAGATACATAGACACAGACATACACACACACACACACACACACACGATCTAAGCTTTAAACACGAGGCCACTTTGCGGAATAACTTCATACGGCGCTCGAGATCCCGAAGTGAGTGGGTGCTGAAACGAGAAGGATCTCGAAGGGTGAAGTGGGGAGAGAGGGATGGCACCCGATTAAGCTACGCGATCGCCAATTATCGGCAATTTGATCCGGTTATAACTCAATTTAAAGTAATTGGGCCGCGCCGAGAGAGAGAGAGAGGTCGGCTCTTTTGCGAAACATATTCCTTAATCCCGTTGTTCGATCGTCGATCGTTTTTAACGCCTTCCGATCATTCTAATCGTTATAATCTAATACATTGGAAAATCTATTACATTTCATTTCTACTTTATTAAATTTTTTTTTCCAGATTTCATTCATAATGATATATGATATGCAAAAAAAAGTAATAATAATAATAATAATAACAACAACAATGATAATAATAATAATTTTTTTATTCGTATTAATAGATACATATACGCGAAGATATATATATATATATATATACATAGAGGTCGATATAAACGATCTAATTCGGTTTCTAAATCAAAGAGAGCGGCGTCGGTTTTTTTCTTTTTATCTTTTTCCAAGCGATCGCGGGATATTTCGTAAGTACAAGAAGGCAGCAAGCACAAGCGTCGCGAGATCGGCCGAGCGTTGGGATCGTTATGTCTGCGCCGAGTTCGCACCCGTTGACAAATTTGACAAGACACGCAATCGATCGCTCTTAACCGGCGCTAATCGATACAGCGATCGGTTCATTAGGCGAGCCTGCCTCGTTTCTCCCTACGGCTGGCCGAGTAGTCTCTCTCTCTCTCTCTCTCTCTTTCTCTCTCTCTCTCTCTCTCTCTGTTTCTCGTTCGTTCGTTTCTCGATCCCCTCAGAGGAACTTGCTACCTCACAGATATTGGCTTTTCGATCACGTCGGCTCTCACGGAAATCTCGCGAATGCAACGACGCGCCAAAGGTTTGGTTTAGCAGATCTCTACTCTCGCGATCTCACTAAGACCAAGCTCTTTCTCTCTTTTTTTTTCTCTCTCTCTCGATCTTCTTTCGTTGGTAAACAAGGTCGCGAGGAAGTTTAGTGTCACGATTGCTAAAGATACTGCTTTGCGGCATTGAACGTAGATGAGATAGAGATAGGTGATTCCAATGGAGAACTCCAACCGAATAACCTACCTTGAATCCTTACAACATAGTATTCGCGATCGTGCTTCGATAATTAACGTCATCCTATTAAAATAATGATCTCTCTCTCTCTCTCTCTCTCTCTCTATTTCTCTTTTTCTCTCTTTCTTCATCTCTTTCTCTCTTTCAATGCCAGAAGATCGAACTAGATTGCGTCAATTCTTCGAGAATATCTCTTTGTTAAAATGTGGTAGATTAGAAAGAGAAGAAGTATATTGTAGCTTTTCTCGCTTGTCAACGTTAAAAGGAAGAAGAGGAGGAAAAAGAAGAAGAAGAAGAAGAAGAAGAAGAAGAAGAAGGAGAAGAGCAAGGGAATGCCAACGTGTGTTAGCCAGCTGGTTCCGAGAGAGCGGTTTCTAGCCGTCGCTAGGCGCGAAGCAATTTCCCTGAAACCCCATTAACCCTTCGGAGATGAACGACGCGGGAGTAGAAGGAAGAAGAAAGAAGAAGAAAGAAGAAGAAGAAGAAAGAAAGGAGGAGGAGGATAAGGAGGGGCAAGCAGCATGCAGAGGATCGCACTTGTCGTTTGCAGTTGTGTGTTGTTGGCTCCAGCGAGTTCGCTCGCTCGCTCGCTCGCTTGCAATACCGGACCGCAACGCGATGTTGCATCGAGAAGAGGAAGAAGAAAAGAGGAAGAGGAGGAGAGGAGAAGAGGAGGAGGAGGAGGAGGAGCGAGAGATGAGAAGGAGGAGAAGATGAAGAAGGAGAGGAGGGGAGGTTCCGGTGTGGCGAGGGGTCACAGCCGCTTATGTAAACCATATAGAAGCACACACTATCTAGCGGCTCGCCGTTTATCTAATAATATTATGGTGCAACGCCGGTGCATCTCCCATATAAGAGTCGCTCGAGATGCAGCAAGCATCGATGCGTTTATATATATATGTATTCATGCATGTATGTATGTGTGTATGTTTGTGCACGTATGCGTACGTACGTGTGTATAGAAAAAGAGGGGAGAGAGAGAGAGAGAGAGAGAGAGAATCATTCGTTTGTGTTCGCATCGAAGGAAGGTGTGCGTCTCAGCGCCTTCCTCATCCTCCTTGTCCTTCCACCTTCTTCGCCTCTTTCGAACTCTCATGGGGGTGTGCGAGCACTTGTCCCGATATTATCGGCAGATATTCCGCGAGATAATGTGTATACGCGTGCGATATTATCGTCGCCGAGGTCTATACCTTTTTTCTTCTTTTCTTTCCCTTTTTTTTTTCATTTTTTCTTTTTTTTTCTTTCTTTCTTTCTTATTCCTCGCACTCATCGTCGGTCAAAGGCGATTTCGTACGAACATAGGACGAAAAATCTCTCGAGGAATAAATTTCAACGATGAAATAAAACGACGCGGTAAAAAGATTTTCCCGTGAATCTAAATAAGTGTTAAATAGGTATATGCGTTAATTATTCGTAATTAACGAGAAGATTTACCTCGTACATCGTCGGGTAGTTTAACGCGTTAAGTTATATCAAATGAATGTTTTAGGAGGAGAAGAAGGAGGAGGAGGAGGAGGAGGAGGAGGAGGAGGAGGTAGTTACGATTACGAGATCGGTTTATAAGACGATCGAGTTCTATGACTTGTAGAATCCTCTGGCAGGGTCGATCTTTGGGGTCGGCCGTGAGGGTCAAGCCGCTGGTTTCTGACCCGATCGAGATGCCAAAGGCGAATCGTTTTGCGTGCGTTTCTCTCCTTCTTCCATCTTGATAAAGAGCACGGCCGTGCTCGTGTATTTATAAAGCTAATACGGAAACGTAAGAACCGTTAGAAATCGAAATCACGCGATAGAGTACAAGGAAATAGAAATTTCGAGTCTTAGTTTTCAATCCTTTTCGCGATCGTTAATAACTTACTTTTACGAGGAGTTTTCGAAAAAAGAGAGAGAGATAAAAAGATCGTCGTAGATCACGTTGAAGCTTCGTTTTCACGGATCGAACGCACGAAGTTTCTTCGACTCTCCTTCGTTCTCACAGGCTCGCGATGATCGTTAGCGCCGAAATTACGAGCGTGGAGAGTGGGGTTATACGGCGTGTAACTTTGTAAGCGGATCGCTGTAAGTTAGACCCAAGCCACGGAGGCGCGAATTACGAGGCACGTAAATTACACGTCCGACCGGGCGCAATTCCGTAAGTCATTACGCGCCGAGTTACGAGCGTCAAACTTCGGTATCGACTTCGGTACATACATACATACATACATACATACATATATATACGTATGCATGTACATGTATGTATGTACCATACATAAAGCTATGTACGTTTGGCTACATGGGTATGTATCTGCGTAAAGTCATTCCTCGTCTCGCCTATCTTTCGATTCGCTAGAGATGAAGAAGAAGAAGAAGAAGAAGAAGAAGACGAAGAATAAGAAAAGATGAGTTTCATTACGTCTTTTTACGAGCGGAGAATCTTTATCATTGTTTCGTAATTAGCGTTGAGTTATCCAATCATTACCAATCACCCAAGGTTATTCATTTTCTTAAGTTACTATATACAATATAAAGCCTCTACGGCTTTAAGGATTTAATCATTTAAAAAAAATTCTAATAGAGAATATCGAAAAAAAAAAGTTTATTCTTATTTGACGTTTGATTTAAGAACGATTAATCCCCTTCCCTTTTTCGTCCTGTACGATCTCTAAAGCGCGTTTGTATTCCCACGCTGGTAGAAATCCCATCGGGATGTTTCGCGAAAGAAGGAAGAAAACGAGATTGCTATGTCGAGTGAGGTCGAGGACGATCGATGGATCGCGGTCGCCAAAGATAGACACAGAAAACTAAACACATACACAGAGAGAGAGAGAGAGACAGGGACAGAGGAGAAGAAAGATAAAAGAAGAAGATAATAAAAAGTGTTTGCCATTCGGTAAAAATCTTCTCGAATTTCTCTCGACGCATGTTTACGCCCGTTCGTTTACCATCGACGAGATATCGACTTACGCCTTTTTTCTCTCCCTTCGAATAGCTCGGAATGGTCATCGGGCACGCAACCGGTAGCCACACGCGACGCATTAATTCTAGTATTTTTCTGGCGATCCGGCATTAACCTTTAAAGTAGACGCGTGATTGCGACCGATCACGCGTGCCTACTTTTACGTCCTCCTCATCGTCGTCGTCGTCGTCCTCGTCGTCGTCGTCGTCGTCGTCGTCGTCGTCGTCGTCGTCTTTGTCGTCTTCGTCTATGTCGTTTATCGTCTATCCGTTTCAGTTTGACCGCTTGCGGAATCTTTCGATCTCATGATGTCGTTATCCTTATCGACATACACCTACTTCTTCTTCTTCTTCTTCTTCCTCCTTTTTTGTTTGTTCTTTTTTTCTTCATTTTTTTGTCTTTTTTTCTTTCTTTTTTACGTTAAAAAAAAAAAAAAAAAAAAAAAAAAAAAAAAAAAAAAAAAAAAAAAAGAAAAGAAAAAAAACAGAAACAGAAAAGTTAAAATAGAGACGTCTTAGCTCGTTGCGTGTTCAATTTTAAAAGAAACGCGAATGACTAAATTAGTATAGATATGATAATATATGCAAAAGATATCACGTATAAATAATTACATTCGAATGTAATAACGTATAAAGGTTCCGCGGCCCAGCCCTCCCCCCTCCCCTTTGTTCCTCCCCGCCCCACGCTACAGCCCATCAACGTAAATATATTAAAAATGAAGTTATATCCTACGCGATGAAGCGATTAAAAATGTATAGAAAAAAGAAAAGATAATATAAAATAAACAATGAAGATAAACATAAAATAATAAAAAGGACGATTAGAATAAAGGATCGATTAAAGAATTTAGATAAGAGAAGAAAGAAGTTGGGACTACCATATGAGATATCTTAAAAACGCAAATATAATGACTAATTACGAAGCGTCTCCGGTCACGAACGATCAACTTGTTTCTCGGCATTAACCTTTGGCGGTAGAGAGACGCGTAATTGTGCCCGATCACGCATAGCCATCCGATCTCATAACCCGTCTCACTTAGCGCGCGCGTGGAATCTCCCGATCATTTCTTTCCTCTTATCTTTTTCTCTTTTCTTTTTTGTTTTCTTTTTTCTTTTCTCGTTTATATCTATTTTTTTTTTTTTCTATCTTTTATTCATTCCTTATTTTTCTTACTCTCTTACAACACTTGTCGTCGCTTAGTTAATATCACGTTTTACTACGTGGAAATGAACGATTGTAGGTAACGTCATTTCGATCGAAATAATAATTTGATACTGATTAAAAGGAGTACTATATTTATATCTAGTAATAGTAAGGATGATAATAATAATAATAATAATAATAATAATAATAATGATAAAAGACTGTACTAAAACTTGGTTTATGCTCATTTCAGACGAAGCAGACTATCCGTGGATGACTCGAAAAAGAAATAATTATAATAATAATAATAATAATAATAATAATAATAATAATAATAATAATAATAATAATAATAATAATAATAATTTTTTGACGACGACGCAGAGAAATAAACGCTCTTATCGATGCACTCTAATGCAAGCAGATTCTACTGCTAGCTATCGTCGATTTAACCGAGCGACCTTACATAATGTCGAGGCCACGATCGCCTTAATCTCTTCCACTCGCTCGCGGCTATCCTCGAATCACGCTCCTCTTTTCCTATCTCTTCCGTTTCTCCGTTTAAGCAAATTCAAAGTGTGATAAAAAGAGACCATTTCCTGTAACACATATACGTATATATACATACATAAATACAAACATATATATATATATATATATATATATATATATATATATATCGTTCGAATATCATATAATACATTTTATCTCAGATAATTTATTATAGGGGATTCAAAAAGAAAAAGAAAAAAAAAAAGAAGACGAAGGGAGAGAAAAATGATCTTAAATCGTAATTAATAATAATTTTAATTAATTCTCATTAAACATCAACGGCTTCAACAATTATTATTAGACAATTAATCGAATGTATTTGTAACAATTTGAAAAGAAGATAGATAAATGTAGATAGGTATGTAGGTAGGTAGGTAGGTAGGTAGGTAGGTAGGTAGATAGATAGATAGATAGATAGATAGATAGTTAGGTTGGTACGTTTACTCTTAACGTTTTATCTCATAAGCGAACTTACACGTGGAGGTCGGATAGGTACAAGGAATAGAGATAATTACGTGAGGGGGGGCGGCTGGATCGGAGGGCTCGTAAAAGATCGATGCTTCCTCGATGAAGTCGCCGGGCATCTTTGAGCGCATGAACGATGCATGGACGACGGTGCATCGAAGGAGATTAACGCGAAAGGCGACGGACACGCGTTACATACAGACACATACGTATCTATATGTCTATATATATATATATATATATATGTGTGTGGTGTAGTTACCTATACGAGAAAGAAAATCAAGAAAGAAAAGAGGAAGAGAGAAGAAGAAGAAGGACAGGAAGAAGAAGAAGAAGAAGAGAAGGAAGAGTAGGAGGAGGAGGAGAAGAAGAAGAAGAAGCATCTTCTCGTTCGGCGCCGACATCCGACGAGCAGCGTCGCCACTCGAGTGTAATTCAAACCGGCAAACTTAATTACACCGAGACTCCTCGAGATCAGCTAACGTGGCTTTCGGCCTATTCGCTCGTACCGACGTTACCGGTTAATTAATTAACGGCAAGCTCGTTCCACGACGCGTTCGAAATCGAGAACGATTGGCTATCAAAATCAAGATCTAACGAAGATTCTTCTATATCTTTCTTTACCCTTCCTCCCCCATCTTTCTCTGTCTTTTTATCTCTTTCTTTCTTTCTCTCTATCTTTCTCTCTCTCTCTCTCTTTTTCTCTCTCTCTCTCTCTCTCTCTCTCTCTCTTTTCTCTTTCTCTCTCTCTCTCTCTCTCTCTCTCTCTCTCTCTTCGTCGTAAAGCAGAAACGCCGATTCCATCGAGCGACGAGCGTCTTTCGATATATCGATTATATCGAAACGAAGATCGCGATACGGTGGTGCACCATCGTCCATCCGATCGATAAAAGATCCTAAAGACGTAATCGTAATCGAGGGAAACCTTCGGTTCGAACGAACCGTTTGTCAAACGGCATTCTCCAGAGATTATGATCTATCTCTTTTTTTTTATCCTTTTTTTACCTCATTACGATTATAATCCAATGTTAGAGCGGTTAAGAGGATAGATATACTCATGGTACCTTTTATCATCTTTCCTCCTGTTCTCAAGAGACAACTCCACGGACTCGTCCTTAGAGATCTTATCTCATTTTCTCTCTTTCTTTCTCTCTTTCTCTCTCTTTCATTCAATATCAATTCAGTTCGAGGAAGAGAACGCAATTACGTGCTCTTCTCTTACGTCCTCTTATTTTTTCATCAAAGAAAGACTTCCGGAAAGTCACTAAGACCGAAGGATCTCATTTCTTTTCCTATCTTTTTGTTTTTTCTTCTTTTTTTTTTTTTTTTTACTTGTTCATTTTTCTATTTCATCTTTTTCAATCTTGCGTATCAAGTAGGAAGGAATACATATATATATATACATACATACATACATACATACATATATCTATTCAAAGGTTACGTTTCGTAAGTATTATACGAGACTAAGTTCCTGAAGGATAGACAAAGAAGAAGAGCATAGTGAGTTCGAATGGTAACGTAGAGACAAGCGTGACGTTACTCAAGTAGAACTTCGAATAGTAAACGAAAGAGATAGAGATAAAGAGAAAGAGAGAGAGAGAGAGAGAGAGCGAAAAAAAGAAAGAAAGAAAGAAAGAAAGAAAGAGAGAAAGAGAGAGAGAGAGAGCTATCCCATGAATATTTAGGGCCCCGTACTCCCGCAATGGAGTATTTATTCGCGAATGCCGGTTTTATATCACTCAACGAAGCAACGGGCAGCAAAGCGAAGTGCCTTCGCGTATCGTCCTGAAGAGAAAAGAGAGAAATAGAAAGAGATAGACAGACACAGAGAGAGAGAGAGAGAGAGAGAGAGAGAGAGAGAGAGAGAGAGAGAAAGAGAGAGAAGTTCGCCGGCTTCTCAAAGAGGCTTTCCCGATGGGGGATCCGTAAGGACGATCCTTGGGATCGGGTTTCAACGGTGAATATCCCGACCGGCTAAAATATCACGACGATCTAGCTGCTGGCGATCGATAATGCCGAGCTAGCTGCTCTCTTCGTCCGACTATCAGCTCGAATCCTTTATCGAATCCGTCGTTCATGAAACAAACGAAAAGAAAAATTTTATTTTCCTTATTTTCCTTTTTTTTTTTTCATTGTTTAACCCTCTTGTTCCATCCCACCCTCACACGATCGTTACGATGACCCAAAAAAAGGATTATGATCGATCGTGAGATAAGGAAGAAAGAAAGAAACAAAAAAAAAAAAAGGAAGAATAAAAAAAAAGAAAAAGAGAATGAAAAGAAAAAAAAGAAGAACGAAACAATGAGAACATGTAAAGAGATTATTTTTTATATTTGTTCTTATAATAATGATCTAGAATCATTAGAAAGAAAAGTAATATAACTTTATGTGGAAATGAACGAACACGTTACTCTCTCTCTCTCTCTCTTTCTTTTCTCACCTGACCTTTCACCGATTCATCGAAAACACATAGAATACAAATTTCCACTTAGATTCCCATTCCGCAGCACTAATTCCACGTAATTTCGCTAATGGACGAGAGTTCGAGAGGAGTCGAGGAGTTTCATCAGCTTCGAACTCGGCAACGAGACAGTCTCCCTCCTTTCTTCCCACCCATCACCTTTACCCCCATTCCACCTCTTCCCATCCCTCCTGCCTTCTCGCCATCTCCTTCCAAATCAAATATGGCACGCAACGCGTTCGTTTCTTCTCCCTCTTCTTTTTTCCCTTCTTCTTCTTCTTCTACATCTTCCTCTTGTAACCTACTTAAATCTTCGACAATAACTTTTTACAGAAGTGAAAGACGAATGCAAAGAAGAAAAAAGAAAAGTAATAAAAAAGAAAAGGAATGGAATAAAAAGAGTATAGTCGAACTCTGTTTCATTATTTGGAAGAAGAAAAGAGAGAAAAAAGAAATCATGAAAATGAAAATGAAAATGAAAATGAAAATGAAAATGAAAATGAAAATTGTCAAGGTTAAAGAGGTCGAGGGTGCGAGGAAAGTAATAGTAATGGTTGTGGTAGACAGAACGAAGGTAAGATTAAAACAGATGATGATAATAATAATATTAATAATAATAATAATAATAATAATAATAATGAGAATAATAATAATAATAACGATAACAACAAATTAGTAATAAAAAATAGTTAAAAAAAGAGAAAGAAAAGAAAAAAAAGAAAAAAGAAAGAAATACGAGAGGAATTAACGCGCGTGGCAGGCAGGAACGAAGAAGAACTCGTTCGGGACGAGGCACGAAATGTCGCTGGCCTGACCTTTCGAGAATCGACTCGGTTTCCGCGATTTCTCAACGCACGCCACAGCATCTGCCAAGAGAAGAACAGAGAGAAAGAAAGAGATAGAGACAGACAGAGAATGAGAGAGAGAGAGAGAGAGAGAGAGAGAGAAAAGAGAGAATGAGAAAGAGAATGAAAGAAAGAAAGGTACTTGCATTTCGCGCACGTGCAAGCGCGAGAATCCGCCCGATTTTTCTCTCTCTCTCTCTCTCTCTTTCTCTCTCTCGTGCTAGATTCTACGCTCGTGCTCTCCTTCGAATATCGACGGGACATTTCTTAAGATGGGAGACCGATGCATATCTATGAGGACGAGATCCTATGGGGAAGATAGTAACTACCTACGAATGGTCCGAAAATTTATTGTCCTCGCGTAACTAAGTACGTGACCATCTGATTTATTCGTGATAAACAATTGCGATCGTTCTCGGATCGACAATATTAATCTTCGAAAATTTATTACTCCTCTATATTGCGAAATAAAAAATGATTCGACGATTAGTAGGAAATATCGTGGAAAAGGGAGGAGGCGATTGGGAATGGGAGTGGGAGTGAGAAGTAGGTAGGGGAGAACGATCTGTAAAGACAATGAGAAATAAACTGCATTGAAAGGAAAGGGAAAAAGAAAAGGGATGAGAGATAGGTAGAAATAGACAGCGAGAGGGAGAGAGAGAGAGAGAGAGAGAGATTGGTTGGAACGTAGTCATTGGTGCATATCTAAGCGTACGGATCCTTGTCCGTAATATCGAGTTAATAAACTCCATACATGGCCCCGATCTTTAGCTCGACTAATAGCCGTTCTGAGAACATTTTCCTATAGCTCTCCTCTCGCACGAATACGCCTTCGCTATGCGTATTTATATTATATGCGTTTGTAGTTACATATCTGTATATGTTTCTGTATCTGTATCGGTAGATATTAATGATCTTAGAGATAGTGTGCCCGATATATTTCGTCATAGGTGACGAGATTACGACCATGCACAAGCTTTTATTATTGTCAGTCGTCTGTTCGATGTAGTAAAATGAGAACGATCTGATCTTTCGTCCTTCGAATTGTATCTTTAATTTTACTTCGGACCAAATATCTCTCTCTCTCTCTCTTTCTCTCTCTCTCTCTCTTTGACAAATACGTTTTATTGTAGACTTTAATTAATATTTCTTTTTTTATTTTTCTTCGTACCTTATTATTACTAGTATTATTATTGTTGTTGTTGTTGTCGTTGTTGGTATTATTAATATCATTATAGAAAATTTAATTGGTCCACTAATCCTCCGAGATATTCATTCTATTAATTATCTCGCAACTATCGATTAGTATAAGAAACTTATTTTATTTTCTTTTGATTACACGATTACGTAATAACGCAATAAACGTTTAATCATAATTATCTTTATAATACTTCTTCGTGTCATTTGTCACACGCGCGAGCGCGCGTTCTTCGTAACTTCTTTATTTCTACGGCTCACGTGATTTACGCTGATTGATCTCTAAACTCGCATCGTATGATAATCGAAGCGTTTAATGCGATAATAATGACCGCACGACGAAACTGTGCTGAATCGCTTGGGGCGAGATCACGCGCGTGCTCTTCTCTCGATCGAAAGATTTGACTTCTTTATTTTTTCTTTTCTCTTTTTCTTCTTTTTTTTTCTCTTCGTGTTTCTTCCATTTCGTTGTGTCTTTTTTTTTTTCTTCGACTTCACCTTCATCTTCATTTTCTTAACGTTACAAGCATATATATATATATATATATATATATATATATATATATATATATATATATTATACGGGATGGACTAAAAGTTCTTAGGTGATTTTAAAAAACAATTATTCTTTTTCGAGACACTTTTGATTGTCTCGCTTGTAATTAAGCTTGTAGTATTACAATCTGACAAAAAGAAAAAAAAAAAAAGATAAAGAAAAAAAAAAGAAAAAAAGAAAAAAGAAATAGAAAAAGGAAAAAAACAAATTATTTCAAAAAGGTTTCGAAAAAAAGTAAGCCATCATTAAGAACCATTTATAAAATTTTTCGGCCTACTTTGTACATAAAAAGAGAGAGATAATAGTTACGAATTTTTTTTTCGTAAACGATAATGTCAAATATCAATCGATTGTGATAAATAATTGATTAGTAAGATAATTGTAATATATGTATAATATTTTTTAGTTTCGTAAAAAAAAATGAATAATTATCCATCTCGAAAGTTTACGGGAATTTTTAAAGAAACGAACGGATGCTGTGTTGGACCATTCGAATCTGTCCTTTCCTAAGAAGAAAAGAACACCCTTTGTCTCCCGCCCACCCTTCTCTCTCTCTCTCTCTCTCTCTCTCTCTCTCTCTTTCTCTTTCTCTTTTCAACCTCTCGATCGTGGTAATAACACGTTGTGCCCTCGTACTCCGTCCAATATATTAATTACCGCTCAATATATTAATTATTAAGCCTGTAATCTCGTCGGGACTTGCCGTGAGATCTCTTGACTTTTTCTCTTTTCTATCTCATCTCATCTCATCTCTCTCTCTCTCTCTCTCTCTCTCTCTCTCTCTCATCTCCTATTTTCTTCTTTGTCGTTTCTCGTGGTTCTTAACATCTTCGACAACGTGGCGCGAACGAGCAATCTCTTATAAAGCGCGCGAGCGCAAAATGAAACGTGATCGATCGTTGAGATCGTTAGCGAATCGATGATTTCATTTCTTCGATGAATTATTCGATCGTATCGTATCCGTTCGATTGTCATTCTTCGAAGGAAATAAAATATAGCATTTGTTATTCCCTTTTATAACTATAATTTAATACCATAATCATGATGTGGATCGATAACAAATGATGACCATACGAATGCCAATAGTAGAAATTGAAAAATATAATTGGAGTTAAAGAAATCAAACGATGTTCGATACCATACCGTACGACACATTCTATATAATACTTTCGATTTGAGGTAGATCTGACCGATCACGAAGATCGTTAGCGGGTAGATTATTGTTCAACGATCCATCTAGAAGGTCGCCGGCACTGACTCGATAAAGAGAACGATCGAGGTAATGATTTCCTTTCCGACGAGTACCTAATTTAACGTTGCCTTATCCATCGATTTGTTTCTTAAGCAGTTACTTACATAGTAGACCAAAAGAATGAAAGAAAGAAAGAAAGAAAGAAAGAAACAAAGATAAAATATATAGAGAGAAAGAATGATGATACAGGAAAACGTATGATTCCTTTTAACTAATTCCAATCATTACTATTACGATTTTAAGACTTTTTGCTGAGAAAATCGTAAATATATCAAAGTGTGTGTAATTAAATATGGATCGAGTTAACAAGAAATAGAAATAGAAAGGACAGAAATAGCGATACCTAAGCGCATTACATAAAAACCGATGTATCATTGATCGAGCCTTCATGACGATGCAATATGAAATTTCATTGAGCACCGTTCCGCTCGAGTGTACAAAAATACTATACCTACTACTTACTTATCAAGTAAGAATCGTTCCACATAAGCTCTAGGAACGAACGAATGAACGAATGAACGATAGGAGAAGAAAGTTACCACGATCTCGATCTCGATCTCGATCTCGATCTTCAAAGAATTTGCAAGAATAGTCTTTGGGAGGATACACATTGGAAGATCGTACTTGGAAAGAGGCTCGCATATTTCTCCCTTTCTCTCTCTATCTTTTTCTATTTCTCTTTTTCTCTCTCTTTTTTTTTTCGAAGAAGAGGACAACGGAGGTCCTTCGATGGAGCGAACGATACTTACTCGAACAGAATTCAAATGAGATCGAGAAAGAAAGAAAGAAATAAAGAGAGAGAGAGAGAGAGAGAGAGAGAGGGAAAGAGAGATGGTAAAGATCCTACAGAACTCCGACTTGGTGCATTCCACTCTTCGACATCGAGTCACGAGCGCGAAACGTGGCCGCGCGGACCACTTCGAAAGAGGATTGAGGAAGAAAGGGAGAAAGAGAAAAAGAGAGAGAGAGAGAGAGAGAGAAAGAGAAAGAAAGAAAGAGAGAGAAGGGTAAAAGACGTACGTCAAGATCACGTCATCGCTCGGAGGTCTTATTAAATCAAAAGAGGAAAGATGATTCGAGCGACCGATAAGGGCGTATCTTGTCGACAGGTGGATTCCTCTCTCTCTCTCTCTCTCTCTCTCTTTCTGTCATTCTCTCGTTCTCTCTTTTTCTCTCGTTGACGCAAGCGCCACTGCGATCGAGACGAGATAAAGCGATTTAAAAATCATTCGAGATCATCGTCGATGTCACGCCAAGAATGATCATAGCTCTTAGCTACTAGGCAAACATTATTTGATCTATATCCTATTGATATGATTAATAATAATCGTTTCGAACAATTTATTTATTGGTGTTTGCTTGTTATTATCGATGAACATCAATCTCGGATATATATCGTCGTATAGTCGTTTTTTTAGATTTCTATAGTGACGCGAAACGATAGGTCTAATTGAAAATGAAAACTTTATTAAAAGACGATCGACGATGATTTTCTATAGGAAAATGGTGGGGGGGGGGGGGAAGGAAAGAAAGAAAAAAATAATTAGCAAATAATGTAATATAATTAATTAATTAATACTTTTTGTTTTCTGTTACATGTCAATGATAATTACGTAAAATTACTTTATAACTTCTTTCTTATGAAAAAATGATTAACAATTAATGTTAATGCCATGGTATTTATATATACATTTTATATATATATGTATACATGGTATATATATATGATTGGCTAAAAGGAAATTTTAATCGAAGAAAGTTATCTTACGTAACCATTTAAAATCTTATCGATAAATCGATAATTGGCAGATATCTGTTGACTATGTGTATCCTACGTAGTTATCATTGACATGTAACAGAAAGCAAAAATTAATGTCCACGTTTAATTCGCGTTAAGAACGTTCATGAGATCGAGCAAAAGGACGTGTAATTTATCGCATGGAGGCGAGAGATGATCGATCGCGATCGTGGCCCTGTATCCAACTGTATCCTTGATACATTTAAATGGCCTTGTTTGCTCATCGTCGAACGAGCTTCTTCGTTTCTTCTCTCTCTCTCTCTCTCTCTCTCTCTCTCTGTCTCTCCCTCTCTCTCTCTCTCTCTCTCTCTCTCTTTCTTCCTTTATTTTCTTTCTCTCTCTCTCTCTCTCTCTTTCTCTCTTTCATGCATATACATACATATACGTATGTTTTTACTCAACGTAGAGGATGAAGAAGAAGAAAACGAAGAAGAAGAAGACGAAGAGGAAGAAAAAGAAGAGGAAGAAGAAAAAGAAAAAGAAAAAGAAGATAATTTTCAATGGGTTGGGCAGGCGAAACGATTTCGTGGACCACCGATGTAGTTCAGATTTCCATCGGTCGAATGACAAAGAGAGAAAACGAAAGTAAGAAAGAAAGAAAGATATTTCCCTTACCAGTTCTCTTGCCAGAAGAAGCAAATAAAATTTTCAAAGACGTACCGATCTGTTTAAACGAGAAGGATCCGAGCCCATTAGAAACTCTGAAAGTGCCGTGCAACCCTCTATCCTCTTCTTTCCCTTTCTCTCTATTTCTCTTTCTTTCATACACACACACGCACACTTTTTCCTCTCTCTATCTCTCTCACTATCTATCTCTATCTATCTATCTATCTATCTCTACTCTTCTTCGCCTTTCATTAATCACGATCAGAGCTAATTTGTGTTTTTTGAATAATTAGTTGAAAGATCCAGATAACGACGTCGGCTGGTAAAAGACACGTGTGCTCTCTAAGCGTCGAGGTATTTAATTAATCCACTAATTGCGGTCAAAATCAGTTTTCGAAGACGGTTGAAAGAAAGTGAATGAGAAAGAGTGAGAGGGAGAGAGAGGGAGAGAGAGAGAGAATGAAAAGAAAAAAAAGGTAAAGAGTTGGGTATCCGTAATTACCGCTATATAAACGATAGCGAAGCCGATCGGCTATGAAACGAACTGAAGAGTAACGTAATAGTAGGTTTAATTCAGACCACGTTGGGTACCTGGACCACGCAACGGGATTTGGCCTCCCATAAGAGACTTTCCATATGTTTTATGAGAACATTTTTAAAAATTAAAGACGCCTTGTATATTATATATTATATAGTGGTATATAGGTGCACATATATGTGTATGTGTGTAAGTGCGTTATGTGTATGTGTCCTATAGGAATCAGTAGAATAGAAGAACGATGCCGATTAGAACGTCGACGCTGACCATTGCTTGGCCTTTCATAATTCGTTCACCGAGGCCTCGCGAACCGTCAATTATATCGAATGATTCTCGTCTCTGCTAATCCTCGGTAGCTCCTCAACCAACGATTTCGATCGCTGCACCTGCGGACCCAAACTGGTGACAGAGAGAACCCTTCCTTTCTTTTCTTTCCTTCTTACGCTCTTTCGTTCGTTCGTTCGCCTAATCAATTTCGAACAACTTGTCACGACTCCGAACGACATAAAAGGATGTAGCTTTAGGATAATTATTAGGTATAGTGTAAGTTGAAATTTAATGGGTGGGGCGAGAAGGGGGGAAGAAAAAGATCGTATTTTCTTGCAATATACAGACATATATATATATATATATATATATATATATATATATATATATATATATTCTCATCGGACCGATCTTATTCTAATATAACAAAATTGGATAACAATGATTATTATTAGAGAGGATATACATACATACATACATACATACGTATGTAAGTAGTTATAACGTAGAATATAAGAAGAAATTATAAAAGAAAATTTCGTATTGGGCTTCGTTTTGAATAAGAGGATACCGTCACGGTCTCGTTCAAAGTCCTGCGAGAGGCTGAGAGGTTGCAGGAGCGAGGACGAGTCGTGATCCAAGCCGCCAAGTAGGAGGACTCTGGACGATCTTTTGCTTTCTAATCATTCTCAAGGTTAAACTCTACTGAACCTGCTAGCTCCTGCACGACGAAGACGACGTTGCCTTTGAGTTCTTCTCTTCTTCCTCCTCCTCCTCCTCCTCCTTCTCCTCTTCTTCTTCTTCCTCCTCTTCTTCCTTCTACTTCTCTTGTATTATATATGTCGTCGTATATGTGTGTATATATATATACATATATATATATATATATATGTACGACCTTAGCCGCAGGAATAAGACGTCGTCGACCTGCTCTCTCTTCTTTCAAACTTACGATTGTCCTTATCCCTCTCTTGTTCTCTTTCTTTCTTGCAAAGAAGAAGAAGAAGAAGAAGAAGAAGAAAGATGAAGAAGAAGAAGAAGAAGAAGAAGAAGAAGAAGAAGAAGAAGAAGAAGAAGTAGGAGGAGGAGGAGGAGGAGAATATTTCTATACCGTTAAGCGATCGGAACGCCTCGTTCCATTGTCTTCTACGTACGTATGTACATACGTATGATATATACAGAAGGGAGAACGTTTATGCATACACTTAGCCACATGTTCAACATATCCTCTACGTATATATGTATATTTATACGTACGTACTTACTCACTCACTCACTTACCCTATACGCATATAACCTCGTAGAAAAGACTCTTCTCTCTTTTATGGGTTAATTACCACCGGCCAATGGACTGACTCCGTGTACTTACATACATATACTCAACGTGCATTACTCGAGGAATGGGGATCGATCAAAGTATCTTTGAACTTGTTGACACGCTGTGAGAATATCATTCTTTGACTCTTTCGTCCTAGTAGCGCGTGAGTATACTGTTAATTAATTAATCGAGTTCTTTCATTATAAACACACATACATATGCACACACACACACACATACACAACTGTAAGCGGATGCTGGACGATCGTTCGGACGTTAGGAATGATATTTAAGTAACGATAAGTTTCAATCTAGTTAACATAGATTTCTACGTGCGATGTATTCAAGATCAAAGAGTGGCAGACTGCAAGTCGCCAATCTCCTTTGAGAAACGGATGCTCTGCTCTGTTTGAAGATGAAAGAAAGAGAGAAAAAGAGAGAAAGAGTAAGAGAGAGACAGAGAGAAGGAAAGAGAAAAAGAAAGAGAGAGAGAGAGAGAGAGAGAGAATAAAAGAGGGGATGCTATCGTAGCTGCTTTGAAATATCGTTCCAAGCAAAGACAGCGATGCCCGGAACCACCCAAGTGGCCGAGTGTAAGCAATCCCAGGACGGAATACCAGGTGAATAGGTGAGAACGAATCCAACGAATATGTTTGTCGTGTCACGACGAGACCGCGGTACGTACTATCGGTGCACCACGCACGAGGGAGATAAGTAAGTGCTTTAATTTATTCGAAACACCTTGGTTATTAATCGCCTCCATCGCAGCTCGCGACGCTCGAGAAAGAGAGAGAGAGAGAGAGAGAGAGAGAGAGAGAGAAAGAGAGATAGAACGAAGAGCGATCTGGGAGGGGTTAAGAGCTTCGCCGAGTGAATATACAGAGTGTACGATAAATCGAAATCGTAAGAAAGAAAGAAAGATATTCAACTTTGACTTTATATATCGATCAATCTGTTCAATTATTAAAATGGATACGTATTAATATTAATTTCGCGTAAGAGTATGTGTTTCTTTTTTTAGTTGATCGTTGTTCTAAGTATTAAAAAAAAAAGGTATATACATATATATATATATACATATATACATATGTGAAAAGTCATATAACGATAACTTTTGAAACACCCCTTGTATCGGTCTCATACACACGTGAAAAGAAAAACAGAGACAGAGAGAGAGGGGGGGGGAGAGAAAGAGAGAGAGAGAGAGAGAGAGAGAAGAAGAAAGATATACATTTCTATATGCGCGTGTATAGAAATACGTGGGTACAAATAACGAACACGCGGTTTTCTCTCTCTCTCTCTCTCTCTCTCTCTCTTTCTCTCTTTCTTACTCTTTCTCTGTCTCTCTTGCTCTTTCTGCATCTCTCGAGGCTCGTTGGAGGCGCGCACCGGAGGTGAACCAGAGAAATGTTTTAAGCGAGGCACTCACGGCGCCCACGCTCGTCCGGCGCAACAGACGCGCCGACACGCGCGCGCACACGCCGGGCCCTTATTTCAACCATAAATTAATGTTCTGTCTTCTGCGGATGCATAATTGTGCGAGAGCTTGGCCGACGACTCTCCATCTCGTTCTCTCCCTTTCTTTCTCTCTCTCTCTCTCTCTCTCTCTCTCTCTCTTTCTCTCTCTTTCTCTTTCTCTATCTTTCTCTCTCTTTTCGTAGGTGAACGATGACGACGCGAAGAGGACAACGACGACGACGACGACAACGACGACGACCACGACGAGGACGACGGTGCTGGTGATATCCGACTTGGTGACACGTAACGAGCCTTCTAATGGCTTCGCAAACACGAGCCGCGATCTGCTCATAGGTACCATGATCGCCGCCATGAGATCCTTTCTTTTTCTTCTTCTTTTTCTTCATCTTTTTATTCTTTTCTTTTTTCCTTTTTATTTCTTCTTCTTCCTCCTTCTCGTCCACTTCTTATCGCATTCGTTCTTGATATCTCTTCGACGATAATTATTGCTTTCCTTACGTCTCTCAAGGAAGATTGTATTGTTTTCTTTTTTCTTTCTTCTCTTTTCTTTTTTCTTTTTTTTTTCTTTTTCTTTTTTCGTACAGCTGTGCGCTCAGTTGTTTTTCTTTCTTTCTTTCTTTCTTTCTTTTTTTTTATTTGTTCGAAACGAGCATGAACTTTTAATTGAGATTATAAATGTACATATAATTAAGTATGTGTTTCTGTTTTGCTTTTTGATGTTTAAAAGAGACAAATAATTGAAATTCAATGTGAGAACGATCAGGATGTTTGCCGGGGATAAAAAGTGAAGGATTCGATTGAGTTGAATAGCTCTTCGACGCGACAGAACATTGCTTTTCGTCGTACACTCGAATAACGATCTGGATGGGACTCACGTTCTCCCATTTACATTCGACCTATTGTCTCTCTCTCTCTCTCTCTCTCTCTCTCTCTCTTACTCTCCTTCTCTCTCTCTCTCTCTCTCTCTCTCTCTTTCTTGTTCTTCATCCATATATCTCTTCTCTCTCTTTCGACTCGATAAGCAATACAGTCGAGGCCTTCGCTCTTGAACTCTCCTCGATTCGCTTTCTATGCTATTTTTATTCATGTTCTCGTCATCATCATCATTATCATCATCATCATCAACATCGTCGTAGTCAAACGAATATAATAAAACTTAATAAAAACGAAATTGTATTAAACGACCTCGCGATATTTTAATTAATCGTTCGTATTTTTCTTTTTTTTTTTTCTTTTTATTCTTCCGTTCGGTTTCTTGATCTTCATAATCGAATTCGTTTAAATTGAGAATTACGTTTAGATGGGTATTATATGCACACACACACACACACACACACACACGCATACACACATACACATACACACACATATACGTACACATATTTCTTTTTTGTTCCTGCTAGGACAGTTCTTGCTAAGAAAGGAAAAACGAGCGTACTCGTTTCATTTCATCGTCGCCTCACTTCCAATTATGCGTCAGCTCAACTCGTTTATCACTGTGGACGTCTTGTTGATCCAGAAGACGAAAGATATCGCGTTAGTAGAAATACGTACACACGCGTTGCGAATCGTAGCTTTGGCTCTTTGCCTACGTTTCGAGAGAGAGAGAGAGAGAGAGAGAGAGAAGAAGAAGAAGAAGAAAAAAAAGGTACGTGTTAGAGATAGGTATATATATATATATATATATATATATATATATATATGTATATGTATGTATGTAGAGTACGAGAAACGATGCATACCGCGAGAGTGCACTTTCGCAGGCACCTTGTTATGCGCTCCAGCTTTTATCTCTCGCGCGTCCCGCGGTGATGAAGCCGCCCTGTCACTCACGTAACCAGGGACACGGGATTTGATTTTATCACATACGTCGGTCTTTTGCATACGCCGGCTTCTCTCTCACTATGCTCTTACACGATGCCATAGTGTGTTGTGTGGTACACATGTGTCGCCTTCGTTTCGTTCCGCTTACCCTTTTCCTCCCCTTGCTTCTCTTTTTTTTATTTTTTTTTTCTTTCCCCCTCATTTCCTCACAAACACGATCATATTAATCAATTCGCATCATTAGCACTAGTAAATGCGAATGTTTTGTCGTGATAATGTCATGCCGTGTGATGTTCTAACGTTGAAATTAGATGAATTATTACTCGCGCATTTGACTCGCATCTTTTTTCTTTTATATTTTCTTTCGCGTCTATATTCAAGTTTGTCGGATGATAAAAAATATATGTTGATCGTTTAGAATTGTTTTTCTTTTTTCTTCTTCTTCTTCTTTTTTTTTTCTTTCTTTCTCTTTTTCTCTAACGAAACGTGAAACTTATCACGATTCGATGTCTCGTATTTCTCTGAAAATTGAATTAAAATAAATTTTATTGGCATTCGATGATTTAGTTTTGTTGGAAAATTAATCATCGTTTATTTAATAGAAAAGCGGGAAATTACGATAAAGAATAGATAGGGACTATTCCACGAATTCGAATCCACGAATCTTCCGCGAATTGAATTCTTAACAAACCGAACACGTTGCCGACGAGTGTCACCATCAATCGAGAGAGAGAAAGAGAGAGAGAGAGAGACAGAGAAAGAAAGAGAGAGAAAGAGAGATGACCTTTGCGCGAGCGCACGGGCCGCGTTTAAAGCGTCGAATTAACGCGACGCTCGCCTTAATATCGATCTACTGCGCCGTTTTTGGTCGATCGAGGCGGTTCGATCATCGCCAAGGTCGATCCAAAAGCGTCCGCATCGAATACTAGCGATATAAAATTTAACATGCATCACACGTACGATCCTCCTCGAGACCATTCGCTCGTGATCGACGTCGATCACAACGAGATATCGTTTGATCGTTAAAATATACGCGAAACGAGTTACGATCTATTATGGATTGAACTCCGTGGGAAATCTAATATATTTTCTTTTACTTTTCTTTTCTTGTTTCTTTCTTGTTTTTTTTTTTCTCGTCGAATGCTAATTGTCGTTAAATAAATTATATACATAACGCGTAATTGTATTAATAATTATTAACAATTACGTATATAACGTGTAACTTTATGTGCTTTATATTGATAGTTTTATCAAAAAAAAAAAAAAAAAATATATATATATATGTATATATATATGTATATATATACAAATATAATTCAACTTGCGATAATAATCTTATACTTGAAATATACGTTAAAAGGATTATTGCGTTAATATAATGAATATAATATTCCGTTTCTTAGATCCTTTATTATCGAGAAGAAGTACGTATTAAGCAACAAGTATATAATACCTTGTCATAAATATAATTATTGATCAATTTGTTCGTCTCTCCTCCCATTTTGTTTGAACAAATTGTATTTCATTCTTTTTTTTCTTTTTTATTTCTCTTTCACTTCTTCTTTTTTCTTCTTCTCTTCGAGAACATATACGTACAAGTGAACGTAATGATTCAGAGCGTAACAACTAGAAATTATACGATACGAAGGTGAGAAAAAACTCTTCTCGTTCGTCAGATTAATTTTTGGATACTTTCTAGAAACTTCTTTTCCCATCTTTTTTTTTTTCTTTTTTCTTTTTCCTTTTTTTTTTCTCTTTTTTCTTTTTTTTTTTTATATCGAATTGCTCGTATAGTTCGAAGGTGAAAGTGAAAAAAAGAAAATGCACGATTACCGTTCATATCGAATAAAGAAAAGAATAGGATAAGAGATGAAGATAATTTTATAATAAAGATTAGAGAGAGAGAGAGAGAGAGAGAACGAGACAACTTGATTACAGCGTGTAGTATTTTATTAATTCGCAAATCGAAGCGCGCGACTTGACATAACGCGATTTGTCAGCGAGAAATGAATTCTTCTTCTTTCGTTCTTTTGCCTTTTTTCTTGGCATTTTTTTTTTTTTCTTTTCTTTCTTGTATTTATTTATTTATTTACTTTTTTTTTTTTATTATAATTCATTTCATCTTTTTACTTCAAAGTCATATTCGATTTAACATTTAACGATCGATCTCGAGGTAGTACGAGTTATCGATAGAAAAGAAAAAGTAAAATAAAGAGATAGTAAAGAAAAAAAAAAGAAAAAAAAAAAGAAAAAGAAAAAAAAACAGAAGGAAGAAGAAAAAGAAAAAGGAACTGCTATCTCGGTTGTTCGTTTCTTAACGAGAGACGAGTTCAGACATACTCGAGATGAAAAAGCGCGGGATACGCGTAGCGGCAGAATTAGCAGTGATCTTTGATTCGACACGAATGGATAGAGAGTGCCATTTATGTGCGCCTAAGCAACTCCGACTGAGGAGAAGACTGAGGGACTGACTGTGAGTATCCGGGAGGAACATAGACAGACGTAGACGAGGAAAGCACGTTGACGAACTACTTCGCAGATATCATGTTGTAAATCATTGAATTATTTTATTCTATATATGAATAAGGAGGCAGAGAGAGAGAGAGAGAGAGAGAGAACGATATAATAAAAAAAAAAAAAATAAAAACAAACAAACAAACAAAAAGAAGAACAATCATTGACGAACTAAATATTTCAATTGTAATATCATGAATATCGCGAAATAAATGAAATATTACTCAACGTCTATGTCCGTAGAGAAAAGATCGTCATTTCGCCAGATAATTACGATGCCGAGATAATTTGCAATAGGCGATCTTCTCCCTCTACTCTCGAAGAAAAATACATACGTATATATATACATACATACATACATACATACATACATAGATAGATAGATAGATGGATGGATAGATAGATTCATATACATACACGAATACATAGGATACATACGCGTCTAAGCTCAGTACATTGTTTTCCAACTCGGTCAATCGAGATGTCCTTCGATCGAGAATCGAGCGAGATAGGATCGAAATCTCAGGGTCGATTCTCCCGTTCTTTTAAGAGGAGAGGATCTTTAGAAAGAGACAGACAGATAGATAGAAAAATAGATAGATAGAGAGAGAGAGAGAGAGAGAGAGAGAGAGAGAATTTACGAACGTTCACCGATGACACCAACGTGGGGATGAGAATGCGCGGGAGGTTGCTATTCATTTTTTTTTATTTTTTATTTATATATTCTTTTTTTTTTATTCTTCTTCGAGAGATGACTAGATAGATAGATCGATGTTTTATTAACTGCCCTGAGACTAGCCTCTCTCTTTCTCTCTCTCTCTCTCTCTCTCTCTCTCTCTCTCTCTCTCTCTCTCTCCCCTCCCCTCCCCTCCCTCCCTTCTTTTTTCTTTATCTTTCTTTTTACTTCGTCGGCTTGCTTCGAAGAAGAAAAGATCGTCGTTTATACATTTACGACACTTTATCGACAGATTCACAGAGTATTATCTCAGAAAAGTACGTACGAACGATAATTTATCGGGCACTTTAAACCCTAACTTCTTTCGATCATCCTCCGGCTAATCGAACGATTCTTTATTCGACGTCATCTAACACGACAACTCGACGACAACGATCGTTCTTAACGTCGTATTCTGATAGAAGCTGGTAGCGTGATTACCACGAGAGGACTCGATTGCGTTCTCGATCGTGATCCTTAGCTGCATTAAGCAATCCCCTTCGTTTCCTATCAATAATCAGGGGGAAAGAAAAAAAAAAGAAAAAGAAAAAGAAAAGGACTTTGGTAAATTAATTTACGGTAAATGTCAAGCTTATTCAAAGAGAAAGAGAGAGAGAGAGAGAGAGAGAGAGTAAGAGAAAAATGGAGAGAGAGAGAGAGAGAGAGAGAGAGAGAGAGAGAGAGAGAGAGAGAGAAAGTGAGAGAAAAAGAGAGAGAAGTACCGAGCATATAATCACGCGTAATTAATGCATGGTAAAGCGATGATTAACGATCTATCTTCTCTCTCTTTCTTTCTCTCTCTCTCTCTTTCTTTTTTATTTTTCAGAAACGCATTAGAGCTTGTCCTCGCGTCGTTTTCTCAGAGAAAAAGGAACCTAATCCCTTTTAATCGTTTCGTCGAGTTCTACTCGATCTTTTAAAATTTGTCCGGCGAGAGAGAGAGAGAGGGAGAGAGAGAGAGAGAGAGAGAAATAGAAAGAGAGAGAAAGAAAGAAAGAAAGAGAGAGAGAGAGAGAGAGAGAGATAGAAAGATACACGTTGTTGTTGTCGTCGCGTACGAGTCTCCTCGTCATTACGAACGCTAGCGCGACGACGATGATTACGATTATTATTCCGATCGACCAATAATCACGAAGCAAACGTGCACCATGATCGTTCGGCCACGACCGCGATCGTTCGTTCGATCACGTACCAACACGCGCGACTTCTCTCTCTCTCTCTCTCTTTCTGTCTCTTTCTGTCTCTCTTTGATTTTTTTTTCTGGTCTTCCCCGTTGGTAAGAATGATTTTTCTGAAGAGTACGAAACCGAGAGAGTTAGTTGTCCTTCAGAAACGAATCATCTTTATATAAAATCATATATTCAGTGATCTCTTGCCGGTGATCATTTCGAAATAAGATTCTCTTCGAAAATTATATATAAATAACTTGTAAAGTAAGAAAAATGACGTTTAAATGTGTTTCTTGTAAAATAAGGCCACATAGACCACATCCTGACTTCAAAAATCTATTGCAGCAATACAATTCCCACGTATTAGGGGAAACGACCTGTGTAATTAATTTTTCGAAAAGCAAAAAAAGAAAAAAAAAAAATGTAAGGAAAGGAAAAGGAAAGGCAAGAAGAAAACAGGAGAAGAGGATGAAGAAGGAAAAAAAGAACAACACAAAAAAAAGGATCCGCCACGCATGCAAGCGCACGCGTTAACATGTGCGCGCGCGCGCGCTCACGCATACTCATAAATATAGATAGAAGAAAAAGAAATAGACATTCGTGAAATAATCTACTGCCAAATAACGTATAGGATATTACATAAGTAAAGTAAAGTTTCGTCGGACGACAAGATTAGAGGAGATGTTTCACTTCTTCCTGATATCCTTTTTTAGGATATGTAGTGGTAGTCTCTCGGAGTCCTCGTCCTTAATCGCTCGAAACTATATAGTGTTAGGTAGGTAAGTACACATATTGTACGTATAACATACACAGAGATATAACGCGTGTTATCCGCTCGGACGCACGCCGATGGGATAAGATTCTCGCGGTCGCGTCATGAGTCAGATATCCTCTAGGTTTGAGCGTGCCAGGTCAGAGGTCGGCTGCATTTGCCTCTGCCTCCCGCGCTGCCACCTCTCCCACCCTAAGCTCTCGCTAGTCCAGCATCCTCTCTGTACTTCTTCTTCTTCTTCTTCTTCTTCTTCTTCTTCTTCTTCTTCTTTTACTTCTTCTTCTTCTTCGTATAGGTAGGTATATTATACTCTGTCTCGTAGTCCTTGATATTAGAATGGTCCTGGGGAACGAGCTCTACGGTGACCGTTACGGTGCTGCACGTCCGCGTAATACATTCGAGAGAGAGAGAGAGAGAGAGAGAGAGAGAGAGAGAGAGAGAGAGAGAGAGAGAGAGAGAGAGAAAGAGAAAGAAAGAGAGGGAGGGAAGGAGCATCAAGACCATCGCGATCATCGGGTGACGACATCGTTTCATTATCATTCAACCTCCTTCATCTTCACGATGGAATCCGAAGACTCTTTTTTCTTTTCCTTTCTTCGTTTTCCTCCATTTTCAAGATGGTGATATATAATTTGCTAACGCGCAACACTTCTTTTCTCTCTCTCTCTCTCTCTCTCTCTCTGTGTGCTCTTTTTTCTATTTTTTTTATTTTTTTTTTTTTATTTTTTGTTTCCTTTTTTCTTGCTTTCGAGGATACAATAATAATAAAACAAATTCGTGAACTCGTTTGTACGAAGGGAAAGTTTTGAATATGGATCGAGATCGACAAATTGATCATATCAATGAAATGCAATGATCGACGATCGTGTTACAGTATAATATACTCTCTTTCATATGCATCGAAACGTACAATTCGATCGAGAATCACGAGAACGATTTCTCGGCCGATCGTATCGACCGAATAATACTTTCTTTTTCTTCTTTCTTTCTCTCTTTCTTTCTGTATTTCTTTTCTTATTCTTTTTAACTTTTTTTTTTTCTATATGTTTTCTTTTTCTGTTACTTCTACACCAGTAGTCGTGGCTTCCTTCGTTCCCGCGTTTCTGGATCCTCCTACTCTCTTCTTTTCTCTCACCCTCGCCGACTCGCACGCGGTTTCTTTCTGATAGGATCGCACGAATACGGCCCCGGCACCTGACCCAAAATTATGCAAATGTTTGTGCGAGACGGTAGCGATCGTGAATTCGGCCTTGGATTTGCCAATGGATAACCACCTACTTTACTTTTCCTTTTGAGACCTCTCTTCTTTTCTTGTTTTCTTCTTTTTTTATATTTTTGCTTTTCTTCCGTCCGTTTTTATTTATTTACCCTTTATTTTTTTTCCTTCTTTTTTTTTTTATTTTGATTTTGATTTCAATCTTTTTCCTTTTCATTACTAAATCCAACCAAACAAGGCACGGTCAAGGTTATCTAATTGCGAAGAAACTCAAAGCACGAAAATATACTCGTCTCGCGATCTCTGGAACGATGAATTATCGAGCCGTCTCGATGCGTTCTCCGATCGATCGTTTCCTCCTTCGATCGATTCTCTCGTGGATGGAATACAAAGAAAAAAACGGAAAAAAAGAAAGACAGAAAAAGAAGGAGAAAAAGAAAAGGAAACAAAAAAGTGTTAGAAGACGAAGGCAATAACGATTATTCGAAACGTAACTCTATTATTCATCTAACGATTAATTTATACGGGGAAAGTTGTTTATAATTAATTAAGTGGTTAATAATTATCGATGTGCGAACAAAATATTTCAAGGTTTCTTTTAGAAAAAAAAAATGTATATATATATATATATATATATATAAATATATTATCTTTATTATCTATATCTTTAATATATTTATAAATATTCAATAAAAAGGAAGAAAAAAAAGTAATATATATAGCTCGAACGATCAAAAAAGATTTCGTAGATCGAATAGAAAGATCGATCGAGAGGCTTCTACTTGCGTCGAGTTCGCATTAAAAATCTCGCCTTACTCTCTCGGTTTACCGTGAGACGATAATTATTCATCGTGGCCTTTACCATCTTCCCTACTTACTCCTAGAAACTGACGTACTCGTTGCGTCACGAATAAAAATAAGAGTAGGATATTGCCGGACGACGAGTCAAAGTGTATTTTCTCTATCGTCCTCTCAAAGATTATCTACGTAATACTAATCGACACTTCTACACATATATCCCATCGAGAACATTTTCATATTAAAATTTTGTCTTCTTTTTCTTTGTTTTCTTTCTATTTTTCTTTTTTTACTTGGGTTAATTTAATGACGATAGAAGTGACGTTAACATATTAAAATTACACTAATGATTGTTCTAATACAACGATATTAATTACAATTATCATTATCATCATCATCATCATCATTATTATTATTATTAATTACGTTGAGTGATCTTCATTATTCATCAAATGAAATTTCTCTCATTCTCGGAAATGAAATATGTTTTCAACATTTGTTTCTGGAAAAACCGCAGATACTCTATATGTGTATATATATATATATATATACATATATGTATAATATATATATATATATATGTATTATATATATATATATATATATATATATATATATATATATATTTATATACACAGGATGATTGCTTCGACCTCGAGAGACGGATGAAGATTATAAATACTCCATGCTTAAGTACAACGCCGAGCGACTAGCGTGAAAATTGAGAGGAACATTGCTCTTCTCTTAAAAAGTGTCGATTTAAATTCACAGAAAAGTATCTCATGTTGTATTCCCGAGAGAAGAAAGAAGCAAATATGTAAGACGTATACATACGTATCTACGTAAATATGTAGAAGAAGAGGAATGAAGCGTCAGAGTTCAGAGGCTACACACGTAGATACGTACGTATGAACGTTACGTTCACGGCATCGCGTGAGCGTAATTTCGAAAATCTGTAATACCCGTAGTTCCTCGAGAATAAAGCAAAGAACTCGTGTATGTATGTATGTAGGTATGTACCTACGCGAGGCCTGAAGCGTTCCGAAGAGAACCGTGGGGAATCGAAGCTGAGTTGAGTCGAACCGCAAACAGGAAGGAAACATTTCTAGTTTCACAATTTTGTGAAAAAAAAAGAAAGAAAGAAAGAAAGAAAAAACAAGTAGAAATGACTGTTGATATTCTAAAAAAAAAAAAAAAGAAGAAACAAAAGCAGAAAAATAAGTTCACGATTATGATCGCGAATATTTCTTCGTTTAACTTTCACATAGGTGCCTGCGTGTGTACGTATATGTCATTCGTTTGACGATGAATTTCGCGAGAATAAAAATAGAAACAATTGTTGATATTTTAGAAGAGAAAAAAAAGATCGTTCATATTCTAAAAGAAAATAAATTCACAATGAAAATCCTAACATTGTTTCCGATCTTCATTAACACGTAGATGAGTTACGTGAAACAAAAAAAAAAGAAAAAAAAAAAAAAAGAAATAGAAAAGAATTCTTGATACGTATTTAAAAAAAAATAAATTTGATTACGAGATAGGATTGTGAAATTTTTCAAAAAAAAAGAAAAAAAAAAGAAAAAAAAAATAAAAGAGAGAGAGAAAAAAATACAGTCGATTAGTAGGACTTTCCATAGTGAACGAACGATGATTAAGAATCGAAGTAAATTACTTGCTTACTCGATTTCATTTCTAATCACGATTAACAGGATGGATTCTCTTTTCTTTCTTATTCTTTGAGAGACCACAACTCGTACCAGGTTCTCGTCTATTAATACGTAATTACTAATTACCGGACGAACAATGTAATTACACGATGTGCTCACATAAACTCGTTGCACGAGTGACGCTTCCTCCGTTATCTATCTTTTTTTTTTTTTCTTTTTCTTCTTCTTTTCTCCTTTTTCTTCTAAAGCTTCTCATTAAAACGTAAACGAAATTTTAGGATCGATCGATCGACCGATCGACCAACCAACCGATCGATCGATCGATCGATCTGTTGGCGATCTTTTTCCTTTCCTGTTCTCAGAGTAGTACAGTGTATACCGGTTTTTCGAGGGCGTCGAATCCCTCGATCGGCACTTTTGACATTGACGTGAATCAATAATCTCGCTAGGTGGATTATTCGGGCTGCGAGAACGAGCACGATGGAATGGGTGATTTAATAATAAATGGCCTACCTGCTCCCTCGCTCGTAATCGATCTTGTCGAAGAAGATCGATCGAGTGCAGTCTTTTGCTCTCTCTCTCTCTCTCTCTCTCTCTCTCTCTCTCCCTCTCTGTCTCTCTGTTTTTTCTTTTTTTCTTTCTTCTTTCTTTCTCTCTCGAACTCTTGCCGAGACTTCGAAGTCCATTGTTTAGCGCTGAGGACGAAGTTCAAGGCTTTTGCGATTCCCAACTACTCATTTCAATTTTTATTACGGCATCTTAAGTCATCCAGAACAAAGTATTTATATTTTCAAATGAAATTCTAATGGATGATCAAAGGTACTTTTTCTTTTCTTTTTTTTTGTCATAATAATGTTCTAATTTTTTTTTTTAATAATGTGATAATATTTATAATAATAATAATAATAATAATAATAATAATAATAATAATAATAATAATAATAATATTGAAAACGTAGTTGCATGAACCTTTTTTTTCTTCTTCTTTTTTTTTTTTTTTTTTTAGATGACTACCTCACTATTGCTCTAATCTAGACACTTCTATATACATATACGTTTTTATACGTTTTAATAAGTACATATAAATACATGGTTTTTCGATTTAAGAGATTTTTTTCTCCCAACCGGATATCTCGAAGAAACATTGTTGAATGGTAAATCAGATCGAGCAAAAAATCTAGATCACGATGCTTCGTGACCATGAAATCTCCGCATAACGATTATCCGACTATTGGTACAAAAAAAAAAATCTTGATATCTTTAATGCTTCTTCTGAGAGGTAACGATGCGATTGTAAATTAAAAGGAAAGAAAAAGGAATAAAAAAAGAAAAGAAAAAAAAAAAAGAAAAAAGAAAACGTAGGAGAACGAAATCATTATTATATATTATTTTCACGAAGGAGAATAGCAAAAAATTTCGAATGCCATTCCTTCGGCCAGTTAAAATATTTTAATATCCCTTTAATATTTTTTTTTTTTAGCATGATTAAACTTATTTAAATTTTGTGTATTATTTTTTTCTTCTTTTTTTTTTTTTTTTTGTTCTTTTTCTTTCTTTTAATCACAGCAACGATTAAATTATCGTTAACGATATATCTGGTAATTACGTGTTAAAGGATCGATTTGTCGATCTCTTAATACGATTTCGTTTTTATCTAATCGAATGTCAAGGTTGCTTTATTCTGTCATTTATGTATTAAAAAAAAAAAAAGAAAAAAAAAAAAGAAAAGAAAAGAAAAGGAAAACGAGACGCGTGGAAAGATTCCGAGAGAATATCTCACGAATATGTCCGGTGATCTTATTTGAGCGCATTAATTAGAGAGCATGACTCGTGTGCTTGCTACCGAGCGAACTGTTTCCACTCATCGTCGGTCGCGCTCTTGATACGTCACTCGTCGACTAAATAGCGTTCAAGAGACTACGATCGACCGACAAGATTGCGCAATCGTTTCCTCGTTCGAGCGTTCAAAGAGAAGAAGAAGAAGAAGAAGAAGGAGACGTAATTACTCGCTGAGTGAGATGTAAAATTAGGATCTCTTCTTTCGAACGATAACGATCGCGTGTTTAGTGAACGATGTGAAGTAGATGTTTGAAATCTAAATTTTTCTTAAAATTTTTTTACTATTACTGTTTCGTAAAAGAAGATCATTTTAAATTGATATATTAAAAGTTTTAAAACTTTCGAATAATCTATTTTTTTTCTTTTTTTTTTTTTTTTTTTTTTTAGACTCTTTACTTCCTATGATGTGGAAAAAATATGCAGTTAGAAGGAAATTATCAAAGTTATTGATTTTGCTTTTTGTAAGATAAATATTTAAAATCTATACTTTCTTAAGACTTTTTTACTACTTCATAAAACGAGATAATTTTTTATTTGTTTATTAAGAAGAGGATTTGGTATTTTCATAAAAGTCGATTTTTTGTCTCTTCTTTCGATGGGTGAAGAATATATGGTGTAAAAGGAAATTTTCAAATTCTGTAAATTATCAAAATTACACGCTTTTAATTAGAACGGAATTTCTCATTAAGAAAAGAAAAAAAAAGAAAAAAAAAAAATTGTCTGTTCTAATTCACGTTCGAGTTATATGAATCTATTATCGTTTCATAGAATCGATGATCGATGATAGAGTATATCGATCTTTTATTATTACGAAAAATAAAGCAACAACATTTAAAAGACACATAACTATGAACATTAAAAATTGGTCCCGAAGCGAGTAATCGAAAATAATGAGAAAGAGCTTTGATCGAACGCGACACTTGAGCCACAAGTTATTACAGAGAGTAAATAATAATAGAAAAGTGTTATGGTCTCTCTCTCTCTCTCTCTCTCTCTCTCTCTCGTTCATTCGTTCGTCCATTTATACGTTTATCGTGTCGTAGGTTTGGTGGGTTAGACGTCTCTGGATGTCGGCGACGCCTCTCGGCATCGACACGTAGAACGAATCGACGTGGACGTCGGCATCTAGGATTGTGAGAAAGGCCAAGGTAATAGTCACGGTTGAGACCGAAGATGAGGCTGAGAAAGCGTGGAATCCACTTCTCGAAACGATGTTGCAAACCGATAGCCATTTCTCCGAGTCGCCGATTGCCATTTTTCCTTCTTCCATTATTTCTTATCATTTACCCTTGATCATTCGAAGAGAGAGCGAGAGAGAAAGAGAGAGAGAGAGAGAGAGACGTAAGAATATTTTTTTTTTAAACAAACTTTATTCGAGATCAAAAAGACAACATCGAAAGATGATGATGATGATGATGATGATAATGATGATGATGATGATGATGATGATGATGATGATGATGACGATAATAATATATAAAATCTTTTAAAAAAAACATATCATCAACGGGAATAAAGTATATACGTACGTACGAAAGAAAAATCGCTCTCCTTCTCGATGAAAGAGCAAAGCGGATTGGCGAGTACGTAAAAGGTCTCATCTCGACTTTCCTTGCGTCTTGTAAAAAGCTGCTCCAGTTTACTGTCCTCGTTCTCCTCCTTTTCTACCATCTACTCCTTCTACAACTACTCCTCGTCGTTGTTGTCGTCGTTGTCCACTTGGAAGGAAAACAAAGATCACGAAGAAAGAATCAGAAGAGAAAAGACGAGTGTAGAAGAGAAAATAAAATAAACGAAGAATAAGAAGAAGTAGGAAAACGAAATAATACGTCGGCGTATCTCTCGAAGATAGGTAGGTAGGTAGGTGGGTAGGTGGGTAGGTAGGTTGGTAGGTAGGTAAGTACAAATCCTTGGTGAAAAAGGAACGGTGGTTTAGCTGCCTAGCCGCGAGCGGAAATAAATCAGCACAGCGCTTCTGCGAGTACATTCACGTTAGTGCCTAGCGTCTCTTTAACGTTGGTACCCGAAGAAAAGCCCCGAGGCCCGAGCCCTAAGGTCCGAGCGAGGGTGGCGAGCGGCTAAGAGACGTAAGAGGAGATAAAGAAGAAGGTAAAAGAATAAAACTAGTCGGCGATCGGACCCAAACAAGGTTTAATTGCCGTTGCATTGACATGCGTGCTCGCATGCGCTCCACTACTACGCAACCGCGGACGCGCCTTTTGTTTCGAATTCGACGAATCCTCTTATACCCGTAAATACAGTAGGAAGAAATCTTACCTTTGATCTTACCTTCTCGACCAAGAATACAAAGATGTTCGATGACTTTTTATTATACCTTCGGTTATGCGCGTACGAGTTGAAATTTCTTTCTTTTTAATTTTCTTTTCTTTTTCTTTTTCTTCTCTTTTTGTTTTCCTTTTCTTCTTTATCATCAGCGATCTTGTTAATTAGGATCGATGGAATGTGAATGACATATATATATATATATATATAGAGAGAGAGAGAGAGAGAGAGAGGTTACGATGATCGATAGAAAAATTATTATAAAAATTTTTATTTATCTTTTCTCTTTTACTTAGCTACTACATCATCATAATATGATCACATCCTTTATACGGAGCCCACCTAGAAAGTCCAAGAACAGCAAAGTATAGTCTATTTATCACAGAAATAATAACGAATAGCGGTGGTCGTCCCGAGACAAATCGCTTGTCACAATACAAATAGCTTTCCCTGCATATGATTCTACTTCTCGAACGGAATAACGCATACCGGGAGCGATGAAAATTGCGTGGAAACAATTGAACGTCTGGACGGTAATGACCGTGATGACTCTAATAAACCGAGGAGTGACGATAATGATAACGATAAAGGTCTACATAAGAGAAAGAAGGAGATAAGGAGAGAGAGAGAGATAGAAATAGAGAGGTAAAGAGAGAGAGAGAGAGAGAGAGAGAGAGAGAGAGAGAGAGAGACAGAGAACGTAAATTAAAGGCGGAAGATGGAAAAGGGAAGCACTTCGAAGTTTCGATTGCTCTTGGAACGAAGCCACGAGCTACTAACAGATCTTTGCCGATCTAACGGGTGTGCGATATTGAATAGACTCGAAAAACCATATCCTATATCGGTCTCGGCGAAATAGAAATTAGAGAAAGTAGTTGATGTTGCTTGGAATTGATTGGATATGTAATTGAATATCTATTAAAATCAGGATGTCGGTGTCGATGAAGTTGAAAGTTCATCAAGGTCAACAAATCCTTTCACGATAATTCAATTATCCTATTTTCTTGATTAAGAAGAGTAAAAAAAATATTGAAAGAGAGATAGATAGATAAATAAAGAGAGAGAGAGAGAGAGAGAGAGAGAGAAAGAGAGTCGTTGTTTTTCTTTCGGCATTTAATCGGCCAAGAAGGACTCCCGATTTCGATAACTTCCTTTTTCGCGCTAAGGTTTGTTAGCGCCTGGATCGTTGGATTGGAAGATCCAGGGATAACAACACACCACCCCCTACTATACACTTGGATGTTCGCCTTTCGACGGCGAAGATGCCGCGGATTACGGGATTCCTAACTGCTTCGACTCTCAGAGCGTTATACCTGCCTTTTACCAAGGTCGATCGTGTCTCGACAATCGGCTGGGGAGATCGTGAGATCGAACCGGACAATGTTAACTCTAAAGGTCCCATGGCTATTTCTAAGCACCGCATATTCCATTTTCCGATAAACATTAAAATGTCCCTGTTATTTCGTACTCTTTTAATATCAAAAAAAAAAAAAAAAAAAAAAAAAAAAAAAAAAAAAAAAAAAAAAAAAAGAAAAAAAAAAGAACAAAAAAAATTTGTACAAATCAGATAGACAATATTCATTTTGTTAATAGTAATTCATCGAGGATGGTACATTATGTTTCCATAATATATGATCCAATGAGTCCAGGTTTGATATAATATTTGTCATCGATCAATCCTATATAAGGGAATCTAGAAATGTTCTTTTTTCTTTCTTTTTTTTTCCTTTTTTTTTCCTTTTTTTTCCTTTTTTTTTTTCTTTTTTTTTTTTTTTTTTTTTTTCTTATAAACATAGACTCTAATAAAATCGAATCTTTTTTCCTTCCTCGTTAAATCTAATCGGATCGAATCGAATCGAATCGAATCGAATCGAATCGAATCTGATCGGTACTGATCGGATCGGATCGGATCGGAATCTTCTTCGAAACTCGTCTACGTCGTTGTGGATTCTCTCGTAGGTCTCTATTATCGGTAGGATCCATTCGGTAGCCCCACTCGAAGATGATCTGATATAAGCGTATCGGTAACGACGATCGCTAGAACGAGAGAACCATCGACCTTACCGTTCTCGTTCCTCTCCCTTCTTCTTCTTCTTTTTCTTACTTTTCTCATGATGCACTTCTCCTCTCCTTATTCTCAGGGTACTTTCACGGACCTGAGAGAGGAGGAGAGGAGACCGCGAGATCGAGTATAAGGTCCTTGACCGTTCAACGCGATCATTTAATAAATTGTAACACACAACTCCCTCGCGCACGTATGTATCTAAATACATACGTTTGTATGTAGGTATCTTAGTAACTACGTTTTAAACGAAGTAACTATACGAACGGGAACAATGCTCGATAGGTCGAGAGAACTCGAGAACTCGCTTTCTATTTCGAGATGACTTTCCTCGGCCCATTTCGTGCCTTCTTTATCGATAAAAATCCCAAGTTCACCATCTTCCATTCGAGAGAGAACGATGATGTTGCAGATCCTTTATGAAGGAATGAGAAAGAGAGATCGTTTCTTTCACAATCAAAAGATGCATGCATAGAGATATATTATATCCTTTAGATATTATTGATATTTTAGAACTCCCAAAAATACGTACATATGTTAAAAAGCATATGGTGCTATAAAATTAACATAATTACAATCATGTAATCCAATTTTGCCAAATTATTTGTTATCAGATCATTCTGTGTAAAAAGTAAAAGAGTAATATCGTGAAGAAATTCATAAAAAATAAATAAAAAGAATGACAGAGAGAGGGAGAGAGAGAGAGAGAGAGAGAGAGAGAGGATATTTTTTTCTTCCTCTTCTCTTCTTATTCGTTTGGAAGTGAAGATAAGTCCAAGAGTGAATCACATGTAAGTACATATGTATGTGTATGTATATAAGATCGGTGGTGACTCGCCCTATGTGATCGCGATCAACGCGATCGGCGGCTACGATCGGCTTTCGTGTTCTCTTCTCGTCGAACGGCCGAGTCCCTGTGAAACGCTCCTTGTTGGCTCGTCTTGTAAGCGTCAAAACGAATGACGTCCCGACATTTTACACGACGCGTACCGGTTCGTCTCTTTCGTGGATATGCTTTTTCTATCTCTTTCTCTCTCTCTCTCTCTCTCTCTCTCACTCTCGTGAAGAGAGAAGGAAAGAAGAAGTAATAAGGGAGAGAGAGAGAGAAGAGAGGAAATAAAAAAGATAAAGAGAGATGCTCAGTTGCACGATAATGGAAAATGTAGCGAATCGAATGCTTGTGAAATACGAGTGAGTGAATGAGTGAGTGCAAGAGAGAGAGAGAGACACGATTATCGTGCGTTAGTACGCGTGGGAAGTTTACGCTTTATGGGAAGCCTTTCGAGATCGTGCTACGTTCTGAGAACTTCGATATATGTATTCATTGTAGAAGAATTGAAAAGTATTTTTATAACTTCGTGATAACATCGATTATAAATCAATTATTAATTTTTTCTAAATATATTATTGGATTTTTATTCGATTATCTTTCTTGATTTTAAACGATACACGTTATAAATTGTTATTATATATATATATATATTTAAATAAATGTTGCTTGTATAAAATATGGAAGATGAAAAAAATGCTTAAAGATTTCCTTAAGTGACACGATATAAGTCTCAACGAATAAATTATATTTTCGGCATAAAAAGAAATCCAATATAAATATCAGAAAAGGTTTATTATGAGTCGCTCATTTGCCAAATTGATTAAATGAAACAAAAAGTGGAGAAATGTCGATGAAATAATACAAATAGCTTTTTAAAATTCCCTTTAAAATATTAATTCGAATGAACATTGGAGAACGTGTAAAGTTCTTGTTGTTGTCTTTAAAATTGCTTTATTGATACGATTTACATTAGAGTTAATCGAATTGGTTTCTGAAATAAATTATTTTTTATTTGATGGCTAATAAAAATTTTGTCATTTAACGTTATTATATAATGAAGATAAAAGAAATTTATTATGAATATAAAAAGTGACGACTTCGTCAAGTGCTGTGATGTTTAAATTTTTTAAAATTCCAAAAGTGAAGTTGATCGATTTGGCTTGTGAACGGTTCATACATATAATAAAAATATATTGCTAGTCGATATATATATATATATATATATATATATATAGATAGATAGATAGATAGATAGATAGATAGAGCAATGGATGAAACTTTTGTAAGAAAATAAATAAAAAACAAAGAAAAGAAAAGAAGAAATGATGAAATTATGTATGAAACTTTGGAAAATATCATGGTATCGGACAGTAATATTTTTCCTTCTCCTATTCTTCTTCTCTCCTCTTTCTTCTTCGTTTAAACGATCGGACAGAAATGACGGTAAAAGGATCGCCAGTTCTGATCGCGTGAGGATAATCGATCGTAGACCAGTTAGCTGGCCGAAGAATCGGGAACGAGATGAGTCGTGTGAACCAATCCTTCGATTAAGCAAACCTCGCAGTGACATTTAGCCGGTATCTGTCTCTGGGTTCCAGGCCATCGAAGTCCACGAATAGAAGAGACGAAGAAGATCCAGAAGATGAAGAAGAAGAAGAAGAAAAAGATGAAGAATACGAAGAAAACGACGGAACGACCATCGGCAGCGCGTTTCGCGATCTATCGAGAATCCTCTCGGCTTCTCACTTTTTTTCTCCAAAGTTGTCTGCCTGAGAGTCAGGCAGGCAGGCAGGCAGGCAGGCAGGCAGACTGTTGGTTGACTGGTCGAAGAACTTCGTAGCAGCTCTGAATGTCACGATAGGGAGACTAACGAGCGATCGATGGATCTCGAGGATCTTTACTTTCCGTGTTATCGATCGAGATAAGAGATAAGATCGTTTATAAGAGAAAGATGGACACTCGTTAAGTAATAGACTATCTTAGTTTCAATCGAAATAGAAATAATCCAAAAACTTTAGGAACTTATTTAAAACATTGATCAAATATAATCAACAATTCATTGACATAGGAAAAATCTTCTACAATTAAAACTTTCTCGAAAGTAACATCGTGTCACGAAAAAGATCATTTAACAAATTAATAAACTATATCTATCAACTTTACGAGAGAATCTATTAAAACCTAAGAGATATTCGAAGATAATATTCGCGAAATATTTAATAGCGAGCCAACTATAATATCACAATAACGATCGTACATTTAAAACGACAAATATACATTGACTCTAATAGATATTAATCAAATTCTTTTAAATCGTAAATCATTCATAAATGTTCGAGGCTTGCCATTAAAAAAAAGAAAGATACTATTAGAAAACAAATTAATTCGGTCATGCTTATATAAACGAAATTATTCGATCGTATCGTGGAGAAAAAAAATTGAGGATTATATAATCAATAGAGATTTCATAAATTTCATAAATTGCATAAAATTTTAATAAATTGTTCTGCAATATATTCATCTCCTTCACCTCCCTCCTCTCTCTCTCTATCTCTCTCTCTCTTTCTTATTTTTATTGAAGATGAACAAATAATCGTAAGAGAAAAGTGATGAGGGGGACGAATCGGTAAACCCCTGAGAGTCTGGTTGTACTACATAAGTAGCGTGAACGGCGTGAACCGGTAGTGGGTGCCGATAGCACGGACACGCGGCGTGGTACGCGCGATCAATCCAACCCGATACGGCTATCTCAGTTACAAGGGTTCCCCGAGCTAAGGAGAGGTTGACTCGACCGATGGCTCGGTTTCGCGTGAACGCGCCGATACCTTTAAAGCATCTCTCTATTTTCCTCCCTTCAATCCTCCTCCCCACTTCCCACTATCTACCTACCTACCAATCTACCAACCTCCTTACTTCTCTCTCTTACCCTGCTACCTTTCTACCTCCATCCCTCTTTCGCGAAGAAAGCATCCGATCCCAGTCGGTAGATAGTATTATGGCTACTGGCGGCTCGTCGTCGTCGTCGTCGTCGTCGTCGTCGTCGTCGTCGTCTCGAAAAAACTCGACTCTAGCTTGCAAAAATCTGTTGTTGAATCACAGATACGTTCTCGCCGATGGTGGTGGCAAGAATGAAGGTGTCGGTGGTTAGTCAGGAAAGGACGCCCTCTAGCTCTGGCGTCGCTTAATTAACGCCAACGGTGGTAGCTGAAAGAAAGAAAGAATAAACGACAGAAAGAGAGAGAGAGAGAGAGAGAGAGACAGTACTTCTAAAACGCCGCTCTTTCTTTCTACCTTTAGATCGCGAGATACGATAGAGACTCTTCCACACTCTACTACCTTCTATCTCTTTTCTTCTTTCTTTTATTATTCTTCTCCTCCTTCATCACCTCCCCACGTTCTCTTTCCCTTTTTCTCTCTCTCTCTCTTTCTATCCCTCTATCTTCCTTTCTTTCTCTTGCTTTCTCGTTTCCTCCCTCTATGATCTCGATGATCGCACCGCGCGCAAAGTCCGTCGAGCGCATCGATAAATTTCGGAATTGGCGCCTCCACCGTGGCCGGTTCACCTAATTAAGCGGTTCGCCCCGTAATTACAGCCAATTAACGTCAAACTCGTTCTCTCGGCAGCTTGGAAAGAAAGAAAGAAAGAAAGAATGAAAGAGAGAAAAAAAATGTTAGAGAGAGAGAGAGAGAAAGAGAGAGATAGGCATACATACATACATACATACATACATATATATACATATATACACATCATACATACATATGTATGTACATACAAATTTACTTACAAACATACCTACATACACATATATATATATATATATATTCTTATATATATATGTGATGTGTGTGTGTGCGTATGTTTCTATGTATACTTGTGATGTTGCGTATAGGGATGGTTCTCGATCATTTTTTCGGCTTCCTCCTATCCCTCCTCCCTACCTGTTTCTTCTTTTTCTTCTTCTTCTTCTTCTTCTTCTTCTTCTTCTTCCTTCTCTTATATGTTGAAGCGATAGGACGATAAGGTACGAGAAAAGGCACGAAACGGGGAATTTTAACGATTCCTAAGCGTCCTTTTCCCTTCCGTGTACTATGTTGAACCGCGTTCAGATACGGATAAAGGATTCCTGAGATCGCCGTGTCCTCTCTTCGCCGGTCACGACTCTCATAAATGACGTAGAAAGGTTAACGCGCGATATACGAAAACGTTTCAAGTTTGTATAAGAGTATCCTAGATCGTTCCGATTATACTGTCAAAGAGAAGACGTACTTCTCTTGGAATAAGGAAAGAAAGATTGACCGTTCGATGTTATCTTACTATCTTGTTTAAGAGGACTTTAATCACATACGTTGAAAATTAATCGGCTAATTCTTATACTAGAGGCGCGCGAGCGAGCGCACGTCTATCCGTCTATTATATTTACGTATATCTGTGTATATGTATATATGGTCACATTGAATTTCCATTCCATAGGTATCTATTAAATCTATAAATATATCTTTATCTCAAAATATTCTTTTTTATGTTTATATATATACATATATATATATGTATATATGTATATGTATATATGAATATGTCTACAAACTGGTTAATGAGACAAATTTTAAATATATACCTATTATTGAATATTTTATAGTACGAGATACACAGAGAAAAAAAATTTATGACATACACGCGGGAGGGGAGGGGGGAGGGATAAGGGTAGAGGGGAGGAATAATAAAATTTTTTTTTATTTCTTTTTTTTTTTCTTTTTTACTTTTTTTTTCTTCATCTGTCGATGTGTGTTTCGAGGATTAAAAACTTATAAAAGATTCTCTGTTTCCGAGGGAAGACAAATAAAAGAGAAACAGTAAAAAGAGAGAGAAACGAAGAGAGGGAGAGAGAGAGGGAGAGAGAGAGAGGGAGAGAGAGAGAGAGGAGAGAGAGAGAGAGAAATTAATAAGAAAAAGAAAAAGGATTCGATTCGCGAACGGTAATATCTCTCAACGACACGATACGTATCGACCGCTTTACACGGACTCGACGCGAGTAAAGCGTAGACTGTGCTTGGTTTAATCCTCTCTCGCGAGAGAGAGAGAGAGAGAGAGAGACGTGACTAGAAAGAGGAGGAGGAGGAGGAGGAGGAGAGCGAGAGAGCGAGCTCGTGAGTCGCGGGTCCGTGCAGAGTTCCTCTTAAGAAAAATCTCATTAATTGCTTCTATGGTGATAAATTTCCCTCTGGCGATGCACGATTCTTCTCCTTCCTTTTCTTTCTCTCTCTTTTTCTCTCTCTCTCTCTCTCTCTTTCTTTTTCTCTTTCTCTCTTTCTCTTTCTCTTTTTCTCTATATATCTCTCACCTTCTCTAGCTTGCCCTCGAACTACGAACGCTCTTTAGACCATATCGCTCTCGACGCTATGTTAATTTTCAGTTTAATAAGGTGTACACACACCAGGAAGTAGGTACGATATACACGGGCGTGCTCGCTGGACCAAGAGTATGAGAAAGAAGGTGAAAGAGATGTAAGAGAAGAAGAAGAAGAGAAGGAAGAGGATGAGGAAGAAGAAGAAGAAGAAGAAGAAGAAGCGATGGGATTTCGAGCGCGTGCTTGTGAATGCCACGAAGAAAATGTCGCCAGTCGGAGTGACATTTCAATTAATGTTTACTGCATTTACGTGGGAAGGGACACGCTCCCGCTTCTTCTTCTTCTTCTTCTTCTTTTCTTTTTCCTTCTTCTTTTTCTTCTTCTTCTTCTTCTTCTTCTTCTTCTTCTATTTCGTGCCTCGCAGGTGCGAAAAACAGGATGGCTCTAAGTTATACCAATGCTATCGTCGAAAGTTGGGAAACTCGGTGTTGTTTTTACGTTAAGGAAGTTGTGGTAATAGTAAAGGAGGTGAAGGAAGAAGAAGAAGAAGAAGAAGAGAAGGAGGAGCAGGAGGAGGTGCACGATGTCCGTGTATGATAATGCATAGGCAACTAAACCTCCTCGCTACTATTACTATTACTACTATTACTACCACCACAAAGCTAACGTTTATTTACATAGGAAGTTAACGGCTTTGAACGAGCACAGAAAACACGGGGAGTCGGAGGATCTTTAATGTCATACGAATGGACCAACGCTTAAATCGCCATTTCTTTCTCTTTCTTTCTCCTTCTCTCTCTCTCTCTTTCGTGTTCCGGATATGTTTATATTCAGTAATGTGTGCGAGTACCATACCGTTTACGTGTAGGTAATTCGTTTTGAGAATCGTTTTACTATTAGAATTCTTCACGAATAATCGAAGAATTATATTCGATTTATCACAAAATGATTACAAGTGTATATATTAGAAAGAGATAGAAAGGGAGAAAGAGAAAGAGAGAGAGAGAGAGAGAGAAGAAAAATTGTTTAAATTTTTACTCCTGAATTAAATGCAGCCATTAGTCCGACAGTACTCTTACGATTTTATAGAAATATGATTTATATAAGCAAGTAATATCTATTCAATTCTAAACATCTTGGAGATTCCTGTTTATCGAATTAGAATTAAATGTAAATACTTGTAATCGATATTAATTAAATGCAAAGATAATAAATTTGAATAAATCCTTATACGTCGGAACGACGAAAGAGAGAGAGAGAGAGAGAGAGAAAGAAACAAAAAAGATATAAGAAATAAAATAAGACTAAAAAAGAAAAGCAAAAAAAAAAAAAAAAAAAAAGAAATTAAAAAAGAAAAAGAAAAAAAAGAAGAAAGAAAACAAAGGGGGAAAAAAATTGAATGTCACTCTATATCTCCGGAGTTCCGTGATCGAAATTACACGAGTATTTTAAAGAGCATAAATATTCCTTATCTAATCCGAGTCGATTTATCGACATGGTTGTCGCCGTAGTAGCGCCGAGGGCGCGTAGGCATTTAAACGTGATGGATGAAGGTAAACGCTTCTCGAGTGTCGTTAGAGGCCATATTACAAGGAAAACCCATCGTTATCTGGTCGCGCGAGCTCGAGCTCGCGTACTGCCTACTGCCTCTGCTCGTATTAATTTTAATAATCTCGAGCTATGAGTTACGAGCAGCCTCCCTGCTACGTGCCTCTACGTATGTATATATACATATATACATATACATACATACATATATATATATATATATATATATATATATATATATATATATATAGCATCGTGCTACTAAACAAGATCGGTACGTATCGTATTTGACTTTAAGGAGATATACCTCGAAACTTATTCTTCATTTCGATTTATTTCGACGTATCGCCCTTTATTATTTATATTTTATTCTATATCTTTTGAACGTTTAAAACGTTTGAAATCTAAAATAAATTTTTATTATGATTAACTGATGTTTCGGAGATTGAACACGGAGACGAAGAAGAAATATTTCTACGTGACGTCTGACATCGCAAGTAAACTCGATTTATACACACACACACACACACATACATATATATATATATATATATGTATGTATGTATATCGTGCGGAACGTTCGATCATTCGATTCCGATCGTCCGTCTCTCTTTTCCACGAGCCCCATTCGGGCTTTCGAACGCGTCGATCTTCTTACCCGGAAATTGCGGACTGAGTTACGATCGCGATAATGACGACTCGATCGTTCCGATGACTCAATTATCCTCGAATATTTATCGAAACGATCTTTGTACGAGCAAGATGATATGTTCGGCCGATAATACGTGGACGCTTTTTCTTTTCGCTCCGATCAAAAGAGAAAGAGAAGGAGAAAGAGGAAAAGAAAGGGAAGGAGAGAATGAGAGAACGAGCCCAATTTCGGCACAGTCCAATTAAACACGAGAGGAAAGAAGAAAAGGAAAAGAAAGAAAGGAAAGAAAAGAAAAAGAAAAGGAAAAAATAAAAGGGAAAGAGTTGCTCGGATTCAGTATCCTTATCCTTATCGTTATCGTTTGTTCGATCCTCAATAAGACACATACACATAGGCGTGTACGATGGTATTTCAGCGTGACGTAACGAAAGAGAAGATCTTCTTCGTCCCTGAGGCACTCTAGCGTCCCATTCCGTCACGGTTCTCACGATCCCGATCGTGCGTTTCAACCGAAAATGGCGAAGCGAGTAGATACACACTCGCGTTCGATGGTGTTACGGTGAGAGCACCATCGTCGGGCCGGTTAAAAAAAATCAATTAATCTCAATCGAGAAGATCGCGAGCTACGGAGAGTAATTTCCAATTTGTCGCGGCACCGAAAAATTCTTCACCTTCGGATGAGACGCATATCTCAAAAAGGAAGGTGATACCCTACGGGGATCGCAGAACGGCGAAAGTATTATTTTCAATGCTTCTATTAAGATTCATTTTTAATCTCCGACTGAATGAATTTTATTTGAGAATTATCAATTATAAAATATCGAAATACCTAATTAATCAAATATTTTTTATATAGTAGCTGATTAGTAGCTGATTAGTAGCTAATTTTTTATAATGAGAACAAACAAAAAAAAATATATATATATAACAACAATATTGTTACTTTCTTTAAAAAAGCCGTATATTATTTCAAAGTTCTTATTTTGTAACAAAATCCATAAAGTTTTTATGTGGCAAACGCATAATCCTAAGTGAGTACCTACATGTAAAAACGTGGGATATATATATATATATATATTTACATATATAATTATTTCTCCTCGCAATCCTCACGATCATACCAAGAGAAAAAGAAAGAAAGGATAAGGAAATCTTCGCTACTCTCTCGCGAGTTTCGTCGTACGATCCGATGAATTATGGCTTATCCGGTGAAATTAAAAGGCGCGATTTATTCGACCCACCACCGGACAGCTATTTGTATTTAGCCGACGTTGAGAGATAGATAAAGAGAGACAAAAAGATTGAAGAGAGATCGAGAGAGAAAGAGATTGAGAGATCAAGAGAGAGAGAGAGAGAGAGAGAGGGAGAGAGAGAGTGAGAAAAGGAAAAAGAAAAAAATGAAGAGAGAGAAATCGAGAGAGAGAGAGAGAGAGAGAGAGAGAGATAGGCTTGCTCGATAAATTTGATATAATGCGACGTCTTCTAAATGCCCTCGCTTCGTTTAATTAACAGATTCTGTCGCAATGAGATAAGCACGTTGATTTACGTCGCTTCGATCGCTGCTTGCGGCAATGTCGCAAGTAAAATGAGGAGCCGCACATTTCGTAACTTTTGGGTGTCACGGTACATATAGGTACACCCGGTTCTTCTTCTTCTTTTTCTCCTTCTTCTTCTTCTTCTTCTTGTTCTTCTTCTTCTTCTCTTGGCCGAAGATCAATGCATTTAAAATGGACTCATTACGCGTCGGTGGATCGACCTACTAAGGAAAGCTGTAACACGTAAGTAAGTACTTACATACGTTTCTTCCTCCCGATCTGCCGGCAACCTTCGAAAAATTTGCATAATCGCTCGATGTCCTCTTGAGAAAATTTGCATCAAAGGAATTCGTCCGCAAAGCGAACGAATCGTTTTTACTCTTAAACGAAATTTCGACTTTCTTTTGCCTACGGGTTATATACTAAATTCGTTATTAATTAGATATATATATATATATATATATATATATATATATTTTTTTTTTTTATTGTTAATAATATTTCATTACAAATTAAAACATAACAATGAATAGTTTGTTATTTATTATCAAATTATAAATAATCTTTCATTATAAATTAATATAATATCTTATAATATCTTATAAGTTTAATGCGTCATTTAAAATTATATTAAAAATTGAAATCCGTATATATCGATTGTAAAATTATTAAAACATTCAAAAGATAAACATCGAAACAGTTTTTTTTATTTGTCCTACATAAATTCACGATGATTTATTTCTTAATTTCCAGATAAGTTCATTAACGTAATTAATAGAATATACCGTGCGTCATTCGAAACATTAGATTCGATATTCAATTATTCGAGTATCTTTATAAAATAACTTAGATTCGACAAGACGAGTGTATAAAGAAGAAAAACAAAAAATAAAGATAATAAATAGATAGATAGTAACGAGAGAAAGAGAGAGAGAGAAAGAGAGAGAGAGAGAGAGAAATAGAGAGAGAAGGCAAAACTATCACTATGAGTCTGAATCGAGTCAATGGAAGCAGCTCATCAAATGAGAGCATCGACTAGCACGATCGAGATACGGACGATTACGCGAGATCACCTATGTACACCAGTCCTTGATCCAGGAATAGTACTCGATGTGTGCATAAATGGGATTCACCGTTGCCCCTATCGCTATCTTTCTCCCACTCGAGAAGAATAAGAAGAAAAATAAAAAGAAGTAGAAGAAGAAGAAGAACGATGAAGACGATGAAAACGAAGAAGACGAAGAAGAAGAAAAATAAGAAGAAGAAGAAGAAGAAGAAGAAGCAGATTCACGGTGATTCTCTCGACGATCTCGAGCATGATCCACTTTATCGTAGCGATTGCCACCTGGATATGCAACGAGCGGTAAACTCGACTACTACTATTACTATTACTACCACTATTACAATTCATGATCGCTCGTACGCGACAGGTGAATCGAATTATTAGCTCTAAGAGTAGAATAAACGTCAATGCGCTCTCTCTCTCTCTCTCTCTCTCTCTCTCTCTCTCTTTCTCTCTCTTGTCTTTCTTTTTCTCGTGTGTTTTATGCGAGTCTCCTTCGTCTACTTCCGTCATCTCTTATATGTGTGCAAGAGTATCTTTAAGTATCTCTCTGTTCTAGATTTATAGAAAGAAGAAATAGACTTTTACCGACAAGGTCGATAGGTCGAGGAACGCTATCGATGATCGAGAGAACGAGTTTAAAGCGAGATCTCCTACGCGAATTACATGGCACGAGGACTCGCGCGTGCTTACCACGATACCGTAGCCTTCATTAATGACTCATCGAATCGACTCTTCTGATCGTGCTCTCTCCCTCTCTCTCTCTCTCTATCTCTCTCTATCTATTTATCTATCTCTATATGTCTCTCTTTTTGTAAAAGTTGAATGCATGCACTACTATTACAACGAGAGATTCATAATTTTTCTATAATGAAACTTTACGAATTTCTTTCTTATTTCGTCTAATCGGATGAAACGAATATTTAAAGGGAAAAAATATTTTCTATTTTTTTATTTCGTTGAGTTGAAACGTATTTTTGTTTTTTTTTTTTTTTTTTTTTACCTATAATAAAACCGCACTAATTTCTTTCGTATTTCATATTAAATTAGACAAATGTATCAGATACAAAATCTGTTTGCTTTAAAAAAAAAAAAAAATGAAGAAACTTTTCTTTACTTATCCGTAGGAGCTTTACGAGCTCATGACAAAAAAACGATCTAAATGCGAGAACCCCAATAAAGTACACTTTGTATTAAAACCTATCCTCGTGAATGCGTGTAATTAAGTTTCATTACGTTTCCACTCCCACTGTTAATGATTCGTTGCTCGTTAAGGACACCTGCTTTATATCGTTCTCATTCGATCGTCTCTCTTGCTGTTCTAAAAGCTCGAATAACTTTTCCCGACAATATTATCGCGACTAACTTTCCGCGAGAACTTCGGTTCCTTAAGTGTTCAGCAGTAGTGAACAGACTGTGTATATGTGTGTGTGCGTGTATGTAGATGTGTGTTGTGTGTTGTGTACCTTCTACGGGCCACCTTTTACACCTCGCCGCGGTATCTCCCTTCTCTCTTTCTTCTTCAAAAGAAGCTTGTTGAGAGAGAGAGAGAGAGAGAGAGAGAGAGAGTGAGGTAGGGAAAGAAAGAAAGAGAGAGAGAGAGAGAGAGAACTTAAGAAATAGTTGTACCACCAGTGTATTATTATATGGCGCTTTAAATGGTAGCGATAAATTACTGACGTTGTATCCTACGTTAACCGCAATCGTCTTTTAAGTCGAGTCAAAGAGAGAAAGAGAGAGAGAGAGAGAGAGAGAGAGAGAGAGAAAAAGAGAAAGAGAAAGAGAAGAATTTGTTGTTCGTTGTCTTCGTCTAGTGAAACTTCCTTCCTTCAGCATGTAGTACTTACCTATCTACTCTTGATTAGAAAAAGAAGAAAATAGAAGAAAGAAAAGGAAAACAAAAAAAAAAACAAAAAAAAAAAAAAAGAAGAAAAAAGAAAGTATAATCGAATTGAACGATCATTTAATCGATCAGTTAATTATAACAAATTGATCGTAATTAACAAATAAAATGTAATATAGGGTGTATTATAGAAGAAGAAATCGATCGAAAATTTGAAACGACGACCCGATTGCGCAAGTATGTAAAAGTCATTGGTATCGCATCGATTGCTTTCGGGCTATTGTATACGAATCGCTATGTTAGTTAGGTAGGTATGCGAAACGAATCGAGCGGCATAAAGTAAAAGCATGGAAAGCAGCTCCTCTTTTTCCATCGTAAGAAATACAACGAGGAGGATAAGTAGGTGGAGGAGGTGAAGGAGGAAGAGAAGGAGATGAGTGGTAGGTGAAAGAGGAGATGAAGGAGGGGGGGAGTAGTAGGAGGTGGAGGTGATGTTGGAGGTGAAGGAGGAGAACGAAGACGATGAAAGTGAAAGCAGCTAAAACGTTTCGGCTGATCGTCTCGCATCGTCTTCGCGGTGAATCCTTATAAGAGAGAGAGACCGGCGCGAGAGAGGCGGATTATATCACGAGGGGTATAAAGTATATTTCGATGTATTCCATATATTTCATATATATATATATATAAATGTACATACATATATATAGAGAGAGATACATATATTTGTATATGTACATGTATATACATATATGTGTATATATATATATATAGGTGTGTGGGTGTATATATATTGTATATATTATATATATTATATATATATATATATATATATATATATATATATACTTACCTATATATATATATATATATATAGGTAAGCGAGAACGCGAATGCGTATACCTCGTGAACAGTAGCGGCGTGCCACAACCATATACGGATTCAAGAGAAGACTCGCTCTGCTCATCCGTAAGGTACTACGGCTGCCTTGAAAAATGCATATGCAAATTAATAAAGCTCGCCTTACGAGAAACCGAACGAACAGTCCTTAACGGTCGAACGACGACACCTTTTCGAAAGATTTTCTCATTCGATCGGACATTGCTCTTCCCATCTAATCGATTCGCGTGCTCTTGTTCGTGCTCATGCTCTTGCGCGTGCCCTCATGCGCAATTGAACTTCCCCCTTCGTATTCAATCTAAACAATTAAAATCTTATTTGTTTATTATTATAATAAAAAAAAAAAAAAAAAAAAATGAATACTATTCTGTTCAATTGAAATTATCAAATACGTGAATATTTCTTATTGATCAAATTTTAGAAAATCCTTTCGAGGACAATTTTTTTCTTCCTTTCTTTCTTTCTCTTAGTTTTCTTCTTTTTAATTTTCTTTCCTTTTCTTTTCTTTTCTTTCCTTTTCTTCAATTACTTCGAATCGTTGTTGGATAATTAAATATTATACGATTGTCAGATGATGATTAGATGTATACGATTAATTAAAACGTTTGAATCGAATCGTCAGATTAAAATAATATACACATATGTATCTATCAATTTCGATAATTTTAGATATCGGGAAACTTACAAATTTTATTACAATATTTCATTATTCTTCCTTCCTCGAGTCGACATTCAATAACTGTTCACATTGGTTTAAATGGAGCACGAGTCCTCCCTACGTTTCCTCTTGGCGTTAGCATAGATTTAAATAAATTTAAATAATGTTCTGCCAGCGCGTATGGAACAATGCTAAATCAATTGTAATTGTTAATAATCGTAATACGGTCGTTGTGTCGAGATGCATTGTTTCTCTCTCTCTCTCTCTTCCTCTCTTTTTCTCTCTCTTTCTCTCTCTTATCGAAGCGAAAACTCGCTCCCGTCGTGATCTGGTTACATCGCTGCTACCCGTTACATCGAGAGTTCGAAGTACTTACATTCTTCCTCGTTCTCTCGTCCACCTCCTCTTTCGTGTTTCTGCTTTTCCCTCTCTCTCTCTCTCTCTCTCTCTTTCTTTTTTTTTTTTCTTTATCTTTCTTTATCGCACTCTCTTCGTGCCTCTTTTTACATCCTCTCCTATTTAGCGACGGCCATAAGCTGAGAACTCAGCCAGAGTAGATTACTCGTGACAAGAGCTTCGTTAGCGTTAAAGGAAAGTGAATACTCGGTGTAACTAGATCTTACAATTAATTACACGATTTCCGATAGAACCGGACGATAATGAAACGAGTTCGAGCCTCCGAGAAGCTTTCTCTCTCTCTCTCTCTCTCTCTCTCTCTCTCTCTCTTTCTCTCACTCTTTCTCTTTCACTTTTTAAATGTATTTTATTCTATTAATAAATGAAATATCTTAAATCATACAATTTTATCAATTAAACATTGATCATCGACATAGGTTATTTCGTTTATGATTACAGGATGATAATTAAGATCATGCGTTATGTATACTTACTCGACTTATACCTACTTATTTCTTGGTACGGGTTAAGAATCACGATTATTGGCTTGGAAACGTAATAAGTCGACTAAGTAAAAAGTAATCAACGAAAAAAAAAAAAAAGAGGACGATACCAGACTATGAATTCGAACGCAAGAAACGCGAAAGCGATCGGTTTCATTAATGCATTATCGGGTTATGCCACTATTCATCGAGAGAGTTCAGATCAGTAGCCAGTGATTAAAGTCAATTGACTTACGGTGAATTTTCTCTTCGATGAGTATTCATCAAGTGTAATAGAAGATAAGATAAGATAAGATAATATAAGATATAAGAAAAATAATTATCAACAATCATTTTCTTTTATCTTTCTAAGTTATTATAATTATATTCAAGAAAGAATTTAGAGATTACTATTCAATGCGAAATAATGATTTAACGATTAAATCTTTTTAAAAGAAAATCTTAAATCTTAACGAGATTGAATTTTCAATCGAATATAAAATAGAATAAACAAAAAGGAAAAAACAAAAAAATAAACAAAGAAAGAAAGGGGAGAAGATAAGAAGACAAAAATGAAATACAATTGACAGGAGCGATGATGCGTTAATGTCAGTTGATATTCTCGAAAAGAAATAAACTGACTATCATCAACGATGAAATGAGAAAGGAGAAAAATATAGGCAGACAGACAGAGAGAGAGAGAGAGAGAGAGAGAGAGAAGAACACGATTAATCCTTCCCATTTCGAGCTACCTTATGTTAGGCCAAAACAAGCTCGAACTTTCTAAAACTCTTGATAGTATTACTCTTTGTAGACTTAAGTACAAAAAAAGAAAAAAAGGAAGAAAAAGACGAAGAAGAAGTAGAAGAGGAAGTAGAAGAAGAAGTAGAAGAAAAAAAAGGACAGACGATCTTAAGAAGAAAAAGGAAAAGAAAAGGAACCGAGAGAGAGAGAGAGAGACAGAGAATGAAAAAAAAAACAAAACAAAAAACAAAAAAAAAAAAGAAAGAAAAAGAAAGAAGAAGAAAAAAGAAAGCAAGCAAGCAAGCAAGAAAGAAAGAGATAGTCTGGCCCGGTGACACGGTGAAATCGGCAATACTACTCGTAAAGTAGCGATATACCACGCGCGAGCGGCTTGTTCCCATCCCTACCACCGTTGATCTACCGTTCACGATGTACAAGTATAGGCTACAGGTACTCACCGTACGTATGTACATCACCCCGACTCAGCTTCCTGCTCTCCCTTCCTCCACCACCCCCCTCTTCATCGTCTTATTCTTCTTCTTCTTTCAGTCTCTTTGTCTCTTTCTCTCTCTTTCTTTCTCTCTCTCTCTCTCTCTCTCTCTCTCTCTTTCCTTCTTTCTTTCAGTAAGTATGTCCGTCTGTCTGTCTGTCTGACTGTCTATCTCCATCTCTATCTCTCTATCTCTCTTTTTCTCTCTCATGGACCACTTCTATAGTGTACCTACCCATACACGGATCCCAGTGAGGTCTCGACTCCTTTGCATGAAATTACATCTCTACCTTTGGACTTTACGTCCGGAGAAAATATGCCGCTTCGATCGCAGGTAATCTCTTCGTCCCCGTAGTGCAGACGCTTCCATTCTCTCGCTCGTGTCTCCGAAGTAAGTAAATAAGTAAGTAAGTAGTAAGTACTTACGTACGTATGCTCCCCTTTTCTCCTTGATATCATTGATCTCTCTTATTCTCTTACGATCTCGTTTTTTCATCCATTCTATCGTATCATCCTCCGGATCCTATCAATCCCATCATTACATGTGTGTGTGTGTGTATACACATATATATATTAGTTTTTTTAGATTAGTAGATATGGATATAATAAATAAAAAATAATCAGAATCTCGACAGATTTCTCTTGTTCTTTATTTTTTTTCTTTTCGTTTGTTTCTGTTTTTTTTTTGTTTTTTTTTTTTTGTTTTTTTTAATAAACGAAAGGATACCTATTGTATAATGTAAATGATAAATTATATATATATATATATTATCTATTTCTAAAGAATATATAACATACATATTATATACATAAATACATACATGCATACGCACATTCATATATATATGTGTGTGTACGTAACTTCTAAGAGAAAGAATGGAGATTTTACGAGCAACCGAGCACGAAAGACTATCTTGCTCTCCGTTCGAGAAAACAAACGAACGAGAGTCGCATCTGAAGAAGAAGAAGAAGAAGAAGAAGAAGAAGAAAAAGAAGAAGAAGAAGAAGAAGAAAAAGAGAAAGAGAGAAAGAGAGAAAGAGAGAGAGAGAGAGAAGAGAGGAAACGAGAGAGAGGAAAGAGAGAGGAAAAGATACTTCGAGAAAGCACAGGGACAGTGTAAATACTCGATTCCGAGTAAATCTCGAGGTTTCCCTATTAGAAGGAGGCGGAAGTTCTTGCGTATTTTTTGCGAAGTCCCTCTCTCAGGAGACGGGAGTGTTGCGGTACGGGATCAAAGCGTTGGACCGATCGGCCACCGATCGGATGCTGCGACTCTTTTCTCTCTTTCTCTCTCTCTCTCTCTCTCTCTCTCTCTCTTTCTCTTTCTCTATTTCTCTTTTTATCTCTTTCTATCTTTTTAACTTCGTCTCCTTTTCAAGAGATTTTATTATACGGTATGGGGTCCGTTCTGTTACGCTCTTCTGACGTCTGATTCGAATTATAATCAATGACCTCTTATCCTCTTCCCTCGCCATCTTGGTCTTCGTAAAGTCCATCGGTAAAGGCGATTTCCATTAAAGTACGAAATTCCAATCCATGGGATTTGAAGATTCAATCAACAAAATACATTCTCAATCGTTAGGGGGAAAAAAGAAACCACGAGAGAGAGATTATAACCGTTCGTTCGTTGTCCGAGAGAGAGAAAGAGAGAGAAAGAGAGAGACACGATCGTGTCGCAGCCTTATAGGATAAAGAAAAGTTACTTAAATGTAAGTAGAAGGATGATCGTCGCCGTTTCAACTCATTCCAACTTTACCATTACATACTACATAAGTACTTATACAATTTCATTCTATATGCGGTAAAGGATAAATATCCAACTACCATTTTCTATGTAAATGCGTACGATAAAAACAAACAAACAAAAAAATATAAAGAGAGAAAAAAAAAAAGAAAAAAGAAAATAAAGAGAAAAATGAAGGAGAGAAGAAATACCGTTTCTAATAACTTAACAAGAAATTAGAATACATCAAACCTGAACACTTTTCGCAAGACTTAAATTAATTATCATCATTTTCTCTCTCTCTCTCTCTCTCTCTCTCCCACCCTCTCTCTCTCTCTCTCTCTATCTTTCTATCCTCTGTACACTTACTAAAATACCGGCGTAACGATAATATCTTTTAACGCCTCTCGTTTTATTCGCTTCATCAATTAACACGAACTATAAGGAAAAGGAAAAATAATTTCTCGACGGTCGAATGGGATGGTTAAACGTAATGCAAGAGAGAGAGAGAGAGAGAGAGAGAGAGAGAGAGAGAGAGAGACATCTGATACGAACGCGATTAAGCGATATAATTATCATGTAATCGATAAAAATGAAAAAGAGAGAGAAAGAAAGAGAGAGAGACAGACAGAAGAGACATCGTATATATATATATATATACATCTATATATACATACATACTATATATACATTATAGAGATGGAAGAAACTGGAGCTGCCTCGCCGGGTATCGTTCGCAAAGAGGAAAATTAAATCTCCATCCAATGCAACGATGTTTACGGTTTGCCCGATGTAATATGAAGATGTACGTCGAGCGTAAACCCAGTGGGGAGCCCTCGCCGCGGTCGCGACACTACGATTTTAACCGAATGCGTCCGACATCATTGTAAATATCAAGGGCTATATGGCCTCGTAAACTACCCCCTTACTAGGTCGACCAAAGTCGTCTCAATCTCACCGAGCCCTTTCTCGCCCTACAACTTAGCTTTCTTGCCGTATACATCCTTCTCTTTCTCTATCTCTCTCTCTCTCTCTCTGTCTCTCTCTCTTTTTCTTTCTCTCTCGTTCTTATGGACACGCTTGCACCCCACTGTTCGAGTTGGCGATGCACGCGACCTGTACTATGGTATGAAAGAGAGATAGAGATGGAGAGAGATAGAAAAAGAGAGAGAGAGAGAAAGAGAGAGAGAAAGATAGAGATGACGTTTTCTAATGCCATAAACGACGACCCTCTCGCGTTATTTTACGTTCTCGCTCTTCTACGATCATTTCACGTGAAAATGTTTATATAGGTAGGTGTATGTATGTATGTATGCATTCAGTTGGACTTGTACATAACATATCCTTTGTGAACATAAGCGTGAAATATCCGATAATAATCGTTCGACCTTCTATCATATCACATCGTTCAATATATGCTTTTTTTTGTCTCAATAAGAATTTCTTGAGTGTTCTTAAAATAAAAAAAAAAAAAGAAAAGAAAAAGAAAAAGAAAATAAAAATAATGAAATATGAAATGATTTCTGTTGCCGGACCAGACGATAATCCCCGATCGTTCTTTTATATTTTCTTTTTCTTTTTTTTTTTCTATTTTGAAAAACACATTTTATGCTTCGTCTCGAGAAGAGATCGTGGTAATAATGAATAAAAAAGAAACATGTTGATAATGTCCGATGAAGGTTTTCTATTATTATCGATAAGCATTGAATCATTTCTAACATTACTGATATATATATATATATATACACATTCGTTTTCGTGTGATATATACGATTCATTTATTTTCTTTGGCTTTTTAAATCGCAAGGGACCCTTCAAATAAAACTGTTTAGATTGGTAATATCGAAAAAAGAAAAGAAAAAAAACAAAACAAAAAACAAAAAAAGAAAAGAAGCGAAAATAAAAAAAAAATAGAAAAATAAAAAGAAAAAGAAGAAAATAAAAGTAAACGATATTGTGATGTCACAATGACTAAGAAATATCTCTCCCACGAAATATTAATCATATAGGATGTGTATCATGTGATTCATGCGTTATATCGATCGCGTGATAGATACTTCACTTGCATACCTACTACTTAGTTTTAATAATAAAAACCAAACTATGTTCCATTAGTTTATAGTTCAACGTGATCTGGCACTTTCTCACGGTACGGAAAAAACTCGTCGTATCATCGACAGCAAATAAGTAAGTAAATAAGTAAATAAGTAAATAAATAAGATAAGAATAGATCTATTCGAACAACTGTGTCCTGAGCACCACTGAGTTTATAATCAGTTGCGAGTTGGCTATCGTATTTGGTCGTGAAAAATAAAATCTTTCGCGCGAGCGAACGTACGAACGAACGAACGAACGAACGGTCGGTACGTCTTAATGAGCCCACGGCTTCTACCCATAAGCTACGTCTTACTCTATAGCCGGGCACGACCTCATAAACAACACCATACTCGGCCGTAGAGAGTCGTCTCAATCTACCGAGCCAAGCTTTTAGGGTTGCCACAAAAAAAAAAAGAATAAAACGAAAAAGAAGAAGAAGAAAAAGAAAAGGAAGAAGAGAGAGAGAGAGAGAGAGAGAGAGAGAGAGAACTTTTTTTTTCACCTTTCTAATTTCTCCTTCGAGTCATCAAACGATATTTTCTCGTATGTATTTTACAATGTACATTATAGTCCATGACGTTACTACGATTAATCGGAAACACGTGAGAACGATCTTGTCCATATTACAGGTTAATAACGATGAAGAAAGTAAGGTGATGATACAAAAAAAAAAAGAAGAGAAAAAGAAGAACGAAGAAGAAGAGAGAGAGAGAGAGAGAGAGAAAATGAGATAAATAAAAAGTCGATTTCGAACTCTATAATGCATCGTTGATGGCGAATCAATTGAGATCAAACGATAATTCGTTATAATTAACGAGCTCTTTGTTTGACACTTACACAGTGTATTATAGTATTTTTATATATTTAAGTAACCCGAACTGGATTCCCCCCCCCCCCACTTTTTGCATCCTATAAACGAACAGGCCGGACATCTCTCTTTTCTTCTTTTGACCATCGCAAAAATACCGGCGTCTCGAAGCGAGAAAGGAGACTTAACCTCGCGCATAATCGCGCGTAAGGATCGACGAATTAGCATTCGGTGGCTCTCGTTTTTCGGCCGACTTTTAAAAGAACTGGGAACTCACTTTACGGAACATTCGTCTTAATTAACCGGCCCGATAGCTTCGACGTGTTAAAGCTTTTTATTCGTAACTATGGACACGAGTATGTACGCGAAGAGAGCGTCGAGAAGTTTTCGAGCGAAGCGAAACGAAACGAAACGAAATAAAAAAATAAAAAAGGCAAAAAAAAAAGAGAAGAAATAAAAAAAAGAAAATAGTAATAATAATAATAATAATAATAATAATAATAATAATAATAAGTCATGTCTCTTACGTTTTCAAATAATCTATGATTCATGAAAGAAGAATCCCTGACTGACTTCCTCGTGGACGCGTAATAAAATGAGTGGATAGAAGAAGAAGAAGAAGAAGAAGAAGAAGAAGAAGAAGAAAAAAAGGGTAAAAAAGAAAGAAAGAGAAAAAAAAATGGACAGAGATAAAACGACGAAGAAAAGGATAGTAGACTAATAAGGCTTATTTCAAGGTACCATTCTTACGCAATATGATTTAATTCGTGACACCGATCGCCTATAAATTTTATCGTAGAGAATATAATCGTGGTAGCGTGGCGTGCGCGAGCTATCCTCGGACCGGGAACGAAATGTAAGAAGTTTAACTAAATAAAACGACGTTTCTATTTGTCGTTGATTTATCGGCAACGATACGTTGGAATTTTAGATTTTGTCCCCACTATCTATCTTTCTTTCTCTAACTATCTTTGAACGTTGCTCATCGATCGATCTCTTCCTTCCTTGAAACTTTTTTTCTTCTTCTCGATTCTCCATTTCGATATCGATCTGAGAGCACGTGTATTTATAAAACGATTACTTTTGGACTTTAAAAAAGAAAAAAGAAATATATACATACATATATATATATATATATATATATATATATATATATACACGTATATATGTATGTATGTATATTCTATAAGATTTTTATATTATTCTACACGTGCCTAATCTTTTGAATATATTACATGTAATGATAAAAAAAAAAGAAACAAAAAAGAAAAAATAAATTTTTTCCACAGAGACACGCATAAAAAATTTCTCATACTGTTCTTTAATCCATCGTATTCGAATAAACCATATAAACATAATTGATGCATACCAAGAAGGGACAAAAAAAAGAGAGCAAGAAAAAAGTGGTAAGAGACATTCAGCTGTAACGGAATGATGCACGATCGTGTATATGGAACGAGGCGAGACAGTGGCCGTAACTTTGTGGTTAATTAAAAAATATGAATTCAACGAGAGAGTCGTTTCGATAGAAAGGGGGTGGGGGAAAACATATAGGTAGGGGGTGATTTGCGTACGAGCGACGAAACGACGAAACGACACCGGTCATATTTTCTTGTTCTTTTTTTCTTTTTTTCTCTTCTTCTTCATTTTTTTTTTTTTTTTTTTTTTTTTATTTTTTGTTTCTCTCTCTCTCCCTCTCTATCTCTATCTTTTTCACTCGCCGGAAGACAAACGGAGAAACTTTCTACGAGGTTTGCTCGCTCGCGCCTTTTGCGTGGGTGGGCGAAATTGGGTCTGACCGTTTTCTTTTCTGGACGTTCACTTATATTGCCCTTCTCGTGATAAAATAAATAAAGACGATGGGATTGGTAAGCGCGTACGTCTAATTTATATTCGTATAAATGCGAATTATATTGGACCTGCGTTAAGGATTTAAGAAAAATGAATATATGCATTACATAAATAATTCGAAATAGCCACAGCGCGAGTATTAAACCATAATATTCTGTGATACTTCGTTTCAATATCTCTCCCGAGCTGCTAAGTTACGTCAACCACGTGAGGAATTCTCAAAAAACGTAAGGATTAAAATTAAAACTCGTCCTCCAGAGTGAATAAAACGAATATTTCGATTTAACTAATTTCGTTATGTGATTCCTATTATATAGCAGTCTAATATACGAAGTTCTCTATTCGATCGAAATTAATATTTCAATTTGACGGTGATATTTTTTCTTTTCTTTTATCTTTCTTTTTCTTTTTTATTTTTTTTCCTCTCTCTTTTCTTTTTTTTTCTATTTTTTTTCTATTTTTTTTTGTCTACATACAAGAATCTATCGGAATAAGAAATCGAGATTTAAATAATGTATTGTATTGGAAAAGTTATTACCTTCTTTTTTTTTTTTTTTTAAATAATATTTCCCTCTAATCTCTCGTTTCGAGTTTATTTATGTTTACTTCTTTTATAATAACGATGATGAATAAAAATGAAAAAAGAAGAAGAAGAAGAAAAGAAAGAGAAAAAGGAGGAAAGAAAAAGAAAGATAAAAGAAAAAAAAAGTAGGCTTCTTTCTCGAAGGTCAACTTAATTGCCGATCAAAGTCCTCCTCTCTTCACGTTGAGGTAACAGGTTGAATCTTTAAGAAGATCTTTGAAAGATCTATCTCTTCTTTTTCTTACATACCCATACGTACATACCTGTCGCGAAACTGAGAAGAGCGGAAATCGATCTCTACGAGAAGTCGATCGATCGATCGGGATCGAAGTGCACTCGCGATAAATTTCCCTCATCTTTACGAGGCCGTGTCTCTCATTCGATATCTCTTCTCCATCGGTCATTCCAAGATCTCTGTACGGGATAACATTGTCCACTTGCTCTCTCTCACACACACACACACATACATATACACACATACACACACACGCATTCTCGTGGCTTTGCTCAATCTTCTTTTCTCCTTTTTCTATTTCTTTCACACATCACGTTCTGCATTTAAAATCTGTTCTTTTTCTAGAAACTTTTTTACGTGATTTATCGTTAGATCCAGTCATTTAAACCTCTCTATATCATTCAACTATGCCTATTTCTCCCATAGGACTTTAATTATTAGTTATACTTTAGAGTCATTTTTTCATCCCTTGATGATTTATTCAGTGAATTTATTCATCCCTTTTATGAATTGTAGATTTATTTTTTGTCTTGTTTTTTATTGTTAATTAACTTTAAATCGCATGTGTAAAGATTTTAAATTGTCAATTTTATTCATTTTATTCATGTTTAATTAATAACCCATTTTACGGTAAACATGAGAAAAATTTCTTGGAAATTATGCGGCTCTCACGATGATCGAGAATTTGAATTTACGATAGTAAATATCATTTGCTATGCATTTCTGGTCGGGTTTTTATATATATATATATATATACATATATATATATATATATATATATATATATATATATACATATATATATATGTATATATATATAAGAGAATTTTATTAATAATCAACAGTTTTTATACTTACACATTTATAAAAACAAGTATATGAAAATACGTAACACATAACAAAGTATATTTATATTGCTTGGTTACCATTTAACTTAACAAGTTTAATCTATTTAAATTGAATAATAAAATTAAAATTTTAAATCAATAATCACTCCTTATTTTATATTTAGATTAGGTTTATATCGCTTAATAATGCGTGATATTATTCGCAATAATAATTCATCACATTTTTTTTAATTATGCAATCATTGAGATATCATTGAACCTATAGAAAATACTCTTCTTTTTTTATTTTGTTGTTGTAGCATCTTATATACCATATAAGAAAGATTAAATAATACTAATTTAATAATGACGATGATTATGATGATGATGATTAAATAATGATAATAATTGTGTGTATATATATATATATATATATATTCTTACATTATTACGCGATAATATCTCTTTTAATAATGATCACGATTAACAATATTCTTCCTTATTTGTTCTCTTAATAATTAGAAAAGAAAAATCAAATTATTAAACAGCATTGAATTTAAAGGATCGCGAATTTAATTTTCCTTTCCTTTTCTATCGTACTCATTAATATCGCGAAATCGATTGATTTGAGTTTACGATAGGATAGACTTGGACAAATACATATCACCGTTCGAAAGTACCGAAAATAGACGATACAACGAAGAGAAAGTAAGTATGTACGTCGATAGAGCATAACTCATGAATACGATGAATCTTATCGACTCACCAATGGCAAGAAAGTCCGATCAAGATCGCCAAGATCGAATAATACTTTCGCCGCAGTAAGATGATTTTTCCGTGCGACATCAATTGGACCGCCGTCGGCGTGCTTTACATTTTCTTTTCGTGGTATAGCTATTTACACAGATATATACATATATACATACATAAGATACATAAGAGAGGAGGACACATGAATCGAACGATCCATAGAAACAGCAGCGGTTGGAGGCACACGCGAATCGGTATGAATTATTCGATCGGCTCTCGATCTCGACGGTGAACCGTTCGACTGTGAGAATTGCCGCTCTCTCTCTCTCTCTCTCTCTCTCTCTCATTCTCTCTCTCTCTCTCTTTCTCTCCATCTATCTCTTTCTATCTCTATCTATCTCTTTTTCTCTTTCTATAACGCGCGATTATGCTGGATAACCGAATGACTTCATTCGAGCGTGTCAGTGCTCGTGAAGAAAATCAAAAATCACGATGAATCGTGAGATCATGGATATCCCAATGTATTTTCCATCTATTTACGTTGAATTTATAAACACCGGAAAGTTATCTTTCTACTTTTTTTTCTTTTTTTTTTTTCTTTTCTCAATTATACTCATAAGTATTTACATACGTATGTACGTACCTCTTCTATCTATCTACGCGTACTTACTATGTACTTTACCTAAGTATAATTCAATGCATTTTAATCCAATACATTAGATAGAAATTACGTCATACGACGATATTATGAGAATCTATTAAATCTACGATGCATCAGTGAGAGACCTTCCTCTTAATATGATAATAATAATTAAGACTATTATCGACATATATATATATATATATATATATATATATATATATGCGCATATAAAGATAGATAAGTATATACGCTAACGGTAGGAGATATATACAGGATGGAATTAATCGATTTATTAAGAAGTAATCGAGTAACTCAACGAGTTTCTGAAAATCAACTCGATATACTCTTCGATAACTCGTTGGCAAGATCTTTGAAAGAAGAAGATAAACCTATGTAAACGATTCGTACCATCTACTATCGTGCTCGTTATCGTTCTCATTAGTACGATAATCGTCAATTATCGAGATAACACCTAAAGTATATCTCTCGTATCGAGCTTATAGATAGGTAATTTTCATCGATAACCTTTTTAAACGTCTTAGATTCATTGCTTCCTCGAACGGTAAGAGGTAAGAACGGGGAATTCGCGCGAGTCTCTCGCTCTCTCGTGAAAGGCGAAACTGGTGCGAGTGACCTCTCGATTTTGTAACGTGAGAATTGAAAGCACCCGAGATGAGAGAGACAGAGAGACAGAGAGACAGACAGACAGAGAGAGAGAGAGAGAGAGAGAGAAAACGAGATAGAGTAAGAAATAACAAGAAAGATCAACGCGTTTCTATTGATACGAATAACAAACATAGAAGAGTGAGAGAGAAAGAGAGAGAGAGAGAGAGTGAGTGAGAGTAAGTGAGAGTGAGAGAGAGAGAGAGAGAGAAAGAGTAATGACATTAAGTGTCGTTTTAGAGACGATGAAGGACTACACACGAAACTGGCTGGATGAATGGTAAATGGGGAGCAAGAAAAGGATATGAAGATGAAGAGGATGAAAAAGAAAGAGAAAGAAAGTGAATGAGAGAATGAGAAAGAGAGAGAGAGAGAGAGAGAAAGAGACGATTTCTCAGATCTTCTCCGGTAGTATGCTCCGGATGCCGCCGCGAGCATCCGACTATCTGTTGATTAATGTAACACAGTGGATACCGTAGCGTTGATTATTTACGCGTCACCGTAGTCTGCGTGGGATGTAGCGAGACGCAACTCGCGAGAGACAGTCTCGTAATCAATTTTAACGATCGCCTTAAATAACGAGCCAGGCCAGGCCAGGCCAGGGCAGGCCAGGGCAGGCGAGATCAGACCAGACCAGACCAGACCAGACCAGACCAGACCAAGCCAACTCGAGCCAAGCCAAGCCAAGCCAAGCCAAGCCAAGCCAAGCCAAGCCAAGCCAAGTTAAGTCAAGCCAAGCCAAGCCAAGTTAAGTCGGGCCATGCCGAATCGAGCTACGTCCTCTTCTTGAGTGTTTCGACCTCGGTAAGGAATACCGAAAAACCGTATGGCCTTTTGGCTTCTTCAAGAATTTATATCGCGTTAAAGATCGAACAGTTTCATTCGTTTTCATTCGGATCGTTCGTTTTCGTTCGGGTTCCTTTCCGAAATATAACTAGCCCTTTTTAATCGAGTCACGTAACCTTCTCTTCTTTTTTTTCCTTCTTTTTTTTTTTACGTAAGCATCATCGAGATAAGCCGATCTTTCTTGTAATTAATCATAATTATAACATTTTCGAGATAATCGTAACGAGATACTTCCCTGGATAAGTGCTTGGCTTATAGATTAACGTACAGTGAATGAAATTGAACGAATTATTGAATGTAAAACGAGTAACATATTTTGAAAATAAAAACGAAATCGTAAAGATAAATAATCATTTGTATTTTTTTCTTTTTCTTTTTCTTTTTCTTTTTTTTTTTTTCAATGATCCAATCAATTTAATTAATCGAATCGTTCGTCCTAAAGAAAGATATAAATCGTCCGAGCGCGTTAATTTATTTATTTATAAATCTACTAATCTTCTTCTTCTCCTTCTTTCTTTTTTATTTTTTTTTTATTTCTTTTTTTTTTTTTTCGTTATTTTTCTTCTTCTTTTTTCATTATTCCTCTACGTTCTCTCAATCGGATCTTTTGAAAATACATCTATGGAATCTCGATGGGTAAGAATAATTAATTACTCGTACTCGGATGGATGATAATTCGTCTTGGCTTCTCGCGCGTGTCTTCGCCGCTATCATCGGCCGTATTTCATCGGGTCTATCGGTTCGAATATCGCGACTCGATTGTATATATCTTTAGAACAGAGTCTGTAAGAGAGCCTTCCCTCCCTCCCTCCCTCTTTCCCACCTCACCCTCATCCTTCCCCTTCCACCTCCCCTCAGACTTCTCCCACACTAACCCTTTTACATCGGCCCTGAGTCAGTCCATAATAATATCGATATTATCACCGTAGTCATTATCTTTCGCCGTATACGTCCCGTTAGATTCGAATCTTCCGAACGAGGCCACCCTCCTTCCCTCTCGTTCACGCCTGATATACGCGCGAATATAATCGTCTTGCATATATATATATATATATATATATATACATATATAATATATACGCATTTAGATATATACATACAGGTATATCTATACAGGGTGTACTTACCTT
>NC_062202.1:4098453-4110953 GCF_912470025.1 Vespa velutina | reverse complement strand
ATCGTTTTGAGACGACCTAAGTAAGAATAATTTACTTTAACATGCGAACGATGAAATTGATGTCGATGAAGGAAACGATGATTCACGCGATGATCATGGACGAAACTCTCGATCGTATCTCATCGGTTATCGTCGAAGAACATTGCGATAGCGGAAGAAACGGCTTGTTGGATGAGGCGATCGGATTGGTGGATCATCGATACTCAATACGTTGGATGAATGTGTGCGGTTGAACGATTGGGAGATGCGGCTGATGACCTAGCCACGATCGGGCCATCACGTCCTCTACGGGCTCTTGGCTATCCCCAGATCTCGCTCTATATAATTTGGAGCGCTCACGTGACCCTGAAACAACCGGGGTCAACGCTACATTTGTAATCATCGAGTCGCCGGCGCGACCTGTTCGCACGTTGTTCTCCTCGCCCGTTACCGTACGATGGTAAAAGGGCGAGAGCTCGTGATATCTCCTGATACGATGACAACAGTCGTCGAATCGATCTATCCGAACTTCTACCATCGATCTTATGCTTTTTTCCTTTTTCTCTTTTTTCTCTTTTTTTTTTTGTTTTGTTTTTCCTTTTTCTTCTATTTCTCTTTCGTGTCTTTTATCTTCGAAAAATATCACGATAACGCACAAACGACGATATCTATGGTATCGAGTTTTTCTCTTTTTCTTCTTTCTTTTTTTTTTTTAATGTGTCATCCTTATAAAATTATAATAAGTGATTAGTACGTATAATTAAAAACAGATCAAGCGTATATTCTATTCCAATTAATTTATCATTTTTACAATTGACGAAGTAAAATCATCGATTAATCGTTTAAATTTTAAAGAAAGATTTTCAATCGATGGTATATAACACGTTGATCTATCGAAAATAGCAAATGGATGGATTATATATACATGCATAAGTGTGTACTAACGTACGCCTATTCTGAAAATGAAGAAACTGCAGAAATTACTTTCGCTGGTTAAATCGAAAAAAAAAAAGAAAAAAGAAGAAAAAAAAAAGAAAAGGAAAGAAAAGAAAAGAGAGGAAAAAAAAGAAAAAAGGAAAGGAAATAAAGATCGAGCGTCGTCCTATTACCTACTCCCCCGCCTATCGGGGCTTCAACTTGCGAAACGTTTGCGTCCACGCGAGTATAAGAGCACGTAATCGCAGTTTAGAGGTGAAACGCGTGTCTGGTGGCTCGAAATCTTCGGTGATTTGCGTAAATCATGACGGTAAATAATAATTTGCGAGCTTACTCGCTCGCACTCCTTTGAGCAAGGTACCTACCAAGCGATAATTTAGAAACGGCTGCTATGGAACGAAGAAAGAAGAAGAAGAAGAAGATGAAGAAGAAGATGAAGAAGAAGAAGAACCATTTACAATGAACGAAACATCGTCGATTACGGTAGAATCGAATGTTATATAATCTTTCTCTATCTATCTCTCCCCTTTTCTCTCTCTCTCTCTCTCTCTCTTTTTTCCTTTACGTCTTGTGTGGGAACGCGAGGATTCGTATATATCATATAAAAAGAAGAAAAAAAAGATAATTTCATCAAAATCAAATCAAATTATGCAGTTTGACTGTTTGCCCTTTCGCTCCCTTTCGTCTATCTTTTTCTTTTCTTTTTTTTTTTTTATTTTATTTATTTATTTTTTTTTTTCTTTTTTTTTTTTTTTTCCTTTTTTTTTCATTCTTCGATCGACGTCTTCGTTGAAAATTTCTTTCTATTCCTTTTTCTTTTCTCTCTTTTTTCTTTTCTTTTTTTACACACATCTGCGTTACATTAAAATACAGTTATCGATAGTTTTGTCTCATTCAGGATTTCAACCGTGTTTAAAAGTGTTTATGAGAAAGACAAAGAAAGAGAAAAAGATGAGAGAGAGAGAGAGAGAGAGAGAGAGAGAGAGAAGAGGGTGTCGTAACATAGCCTGGCAGATGGTGATCCGACAAACGCGAGGAAGGTACCCAACGAAGATTAGATCGATTTTTCATGGCTCTAAGAAAATCATTCTCGACTACTACACTCGGCTAACAAGCGCCAGATGCAAATCGGACCGCGGTCGAGCGCATATTCGTTTCTTAACGGGTGGGCTCTACGAGATAATGCCTCCTCCTCGACTCACTCACTCACTCACTCTCTCTCTTTCTCTCTTTTTCTCTTTGTGTGTTTCTTTCTCTCTCTCTCTCTTACGATCTTCTTTCTCTTTCTCTTTCTTCTCGGTGAGAATGAAACCTAGAAACGGTGCCTCTTGCGAGACGAGATCAAACGCGAATCTGGCAAGGCCGGAGAGACGTGAATTAAATCCCCGGAACGATACGGTGGTCACGAACTAGACGAACCCCGTGAACGCTAACTTCTATCTAAGGTTTACGGTGTATGAGATATACTTGTGCGAAAGTTCGTTCTCTCTCTCTCTCTCTCTCTCTCTCTCTCTCTCTCTCTCTCTCTCTCTTGAAAATGGTAAGAGAAAGAAAAGAGAGAGACAGAAAGTAAGAATTTTTCATCGTTACATCAGATTATACCTGACATATACCCCGTTTTGCCGTGAACAACAACACATATTCGATGCTTCCCCAAGTATTTTCTCGATCGTGCCACGAAACGATACTCACTTACTTACTTACTTACTCATGTATTTACTTCGACTTGATATATAAATACGTATACTATTTCTACGTTAGTATGACTATATCTTCTTTCTTTTTCTATTTTTTTTTTCCTTCTTTCTTTCTCTTTTTTGTTTCTCTCTTTTATCTCTTTTATAAGAATGGATGCAAAAAGTTTGTTTCGTAAAACGGGGAGCAACGTGTCGTTATGATCACGATTACAATATAATCCGAAAGTCGTCGTGGTAAATCGAACCATCGTCGGTGCAGCAAATTCAAAGCAGTTAGGTTACGTACATTCCCTATCTCTCTCTCCCTCTCTTTTTCTCTTTCTCTTTCTGTTCGACGTTCTGTATGGAAATATAATATTCCTTATCGACGACACGACTTTGCACAAGTTCCATCGCTAACAAGTCGAGCTACTTAGAAGAAACACGTCGCCTTTGGATGTCACGCAAAATGCTTCGTCACGGCTCGACAACGGTTAAACCGTGCGAATGCAAATGCGCGATCAAAGTGTGTACACGCTTCGGACCCTCTTCTACTTCTACTTCTACTTCTACTTTTTCTTCATCTTCTTCTTCTTCAACTTTTACTTCTTTTTCTTCGTTTTCATCATCTTCTTCTTCTTCTTCTTCTTCTTCCTTTTTCTTCTTTTACTCTTCTTAACGACTACACACTTGCTCGATGCTTTCTATACTAACGAGAAATGAAACGATTAGTTACGTCGGTGATATTTTATCTATATACATCTTATATCGTATGTATCTAGATCGGGAACTAATTTTACTTTATTAAAAGTTATACTTAACGAATTTTCGTTTTGTTTTTACTTTTCTTTTTTCTTTTTTCTTTTTTCTTTTTTCTTTTTTTTTTTCTTTTTTTTTATTTTTCTATTTCTTCTTTAACTTCGCGTTCACGCAAGCTTAATAAGATTATATCCAACAAGATCATATTATCATCATATCTATAAATAATGTTATATAATTTGTAATAAGAAATTATTTGTTTATTTTTTAAATGAGAAAACTTTTTAGAAACGACGATTAACAAAATTTAATTAATTTATTTCTTTCTTTTCTTATTTATTTACTTATTTATTTATTTAATTACTTTCGAAGAATGTTATATGTAAGTACAAACATTCTCAGATAGGAAGTTTGAAAAGTACTTTTTAGAAACTACTTTAAGAAAATTTAATTATTTATTTTATTACTTTCTAAGAATATTACATTATAAGTACAAGTAACGTGCTCGAATAGGAAGTACGAAAAGAACTTTTTAGAAACTCCTTTAAGAAAATTTAATTATTTATTTATTACTTTCTAAGAATGTAATATGTAAGTACAAACGTTCTCGAATAGGAAGCCTTTTAGATTCTATTCGCGTTCAACTTACGACTAACTCCTTTATATTCTCTTTCTCTCTCTCTCTCTCTTTATATATATATATATATATATATATATATATATATATATATCCCTCTTTCTCTTTCTGTTGAAACGATAAATCAGAACGATCTGGCAAATGTTCTCGTATTGGACGAGGGTGTATGTACACTTGGCCGATACATCGGTCAAGCTGTTTCATATAAATCGATTTGGATCGTCGCTCGAAAGGGAACTCGTAAGTCGTGGCGCACGGCCAGCGACGATACGAATCAGCCGCGATGTAATATTTAGCGGATCGACGCTCCCCATATGCCGCCACTCACGTACTTGAATATACATATATACAATATATATATGTATGTATATATATATATATATATATATATATATATATATATATATATATATATGGATGCAGTGAATCGTCTATATTGGAAGAGAAAGGAAGAGAGGAAGAAATAAAAAGAAAGAGAAAGAGAAAGAGTTGGCAGGATGCCCAAGAAATTTCTGAATTCTTCACGAATCATGCGAGAAAATTTGTCGACTCGATTATTATTTGTAAATTTTCGTTCTCTTTTTTTTTCTTTTTTTATGAACAATCGATTAAACTTAAGTATCACTTTCTCTTTTTTCTCTTCTTTCTATTAACTTAAATTCCTAAAATTTAGATAAACGCTTAAGTTAATATCTTCTTGAAATTGTTTTTTTATATGAAATAAAATAAATCGCATTAATCGTATATGATCTTAAAAAAAAAAATCAGATACGATCTTAAAACAATATCATTTAATTAAGTGAAGTAGTTTCTCGATATGAGAATAAAGAAAAAAGAAAGAAATAAGAAGAACCAAAAAAAAAAAAAAAAGGAATAAAATAAAAAAAGAAGAAATAAAGAAAGAAAAGAAAATAATGATCTACGACGTATGTACTACAACTAAATACTACAAATCCCATAAGTTTCAACGTTATACTCAATGATCGATCGATCGGTCGCACGTGGTTGCTTGTGACGGCAAGTTCGCAATTTATTAGGCGATAAAGAAGGATCACACGAGAGATAGAGAGAGAGAGAGAGAGAGATAGCGGCATGCGTAGAGATAAAAGATGCGTCTAAAGAGAGGCGGCGGCGTCGGTACTCCTGACATTGCTCCTTGGAACTTTCCTTGTCTTCTTCTTTCTGATCGACGTCGTTGTCATCGTCCTCGTCGTTCTCGTCGTCGTCGGCATCGAACACGATCGATAATCGAAGCCGGAAAAGAAGGTATACCGATCGCCGCCACGACGTTCGCGTCAGATCGAGACCGCCGCAATAGTAACGTTGCCAAGAAAAACTAGTAGCGGTTCCATAGATCTCTCTCTCTCTCTCTCTCTCTCTTTCTCTTTCCTTCTCTCTTTCCTTCTCTCTCTCTTTTTCTCACACACACACACTCCGTTTTCTTTTTTTTTTATTTATCTTTTACTCTGTTCTTTTCTCTGTCTATCCTTGCCGCCAATTTATTCTCTTACTATCATAATAACAATCAGCTTTCTTTATCTGTCCTTTGTATTTTTCATCTCACCTCTGAACGAATCTACTGAACTTCTCTCTCTCTTTCTCTCTTTGTCTATCTATTTGCCTGTCTATCTTTTCGTCCTTTTTTATTCCTCTAAAGTGTTATAAATATCTCTTCATTTATTCTCTCTCTCTCTCTCTCTCACTTTTCTTCTATCTATCTATCCGTCCTTTTCTATCTTCACTTCTCTACTTATCTCTATAATAACATTACTTTTCATATTTGTTTTCACTTATCCTTGTTCTACTTAAGAGATCGGACACTTTTTAATTGTTGCGATGAAAAGTGAAATAAAATGAAATAAAAAAGAAAAAAGAAAAAAGAAGAGAAAAAGGAAGAAACGAAAAGAAAAGAAGCAAAACGAGGGCAAAGAAGAAGGGGAAGAAAAAAGAAAAAAAAAAAAAGAAAAGACAAAAAAAGAAAAAAAGAAAAATAAACAAAGGAAAAGAAGAGAAAAGAGGAAAAGGAAAGGAACAAAGAAAGAAGAACTAAACGATATTCCTCCCCGTCAGATCTATTCGTTCTCTCGCTTCTTTTCTCTCTTCCTCAATCCGTCCTCCTTCATCCTTACTCTACTCTTCTTCTCTTTTCTCTGTTCTTCGTTCCACCGACTAATAAGCCGCTGCCTCTGGACATTAAAGCTCGTATTACACGCCGGTCCCGTCGGTAATTGGACGCGCGTTGCCAGCCAGTGAGACGGTATAAGTACCGACAGCAAGCCGACGCAGGTCCTTCTTTTTCTATCTCTCTCTCTCTCTCTCTCTCTCTCTCTTTCTCTTTCTTTCCTTCTCTCACGCTCTCTACTTTTCTCTTTCTCTCTTTCTCATCGTTGCACTCAGAGCAGAATATCTACTATATACAAACGTGCACGTTTCCTCCCCGGCTGACGCGTTTCCATCGCGACGCAACGAAAAGCGAATCGAGGAGTGCGAGAATCGTACGCGCCGACAAAGCGTGTCCTCCTTCGTTTCAACGACGCTCCAAGATCCAAGAAGATCAACGGTTCTTCCGTTGTATGAAGGAAAGGGAGATTTCTTAGGGAATAGGGAGAGGGAATAACAAAAAAAAAAAAAAAAAGGGAAAAGCAGGTGGTACCGTAGGAATTGGACGCGATCTTTGACCTTGCCTTTCCTATTATATACACGATCTCTTTTCTCTTTTAAAAGTCTTGATCAATCTTTACCTTGAAAGGAGGAGGAAGATGAAAAAAAAAAAATAAAAAAAAATAAAAAAATAAAGAATAAAAAAGACAAGGTTTTCTTTGTAGTCGATGATTTTATATTTGCACGATCAAAGAAATTTTTCAGTTTTGTGATTATCAATTTCTTTTTTTCTTGTTTTTGCTTATCTACACAACGACACAAGAAATATGACGAGTTTTGTTTCTATATGAAAAAAAAAAAAAAAAAAAAAAAAAAAAAAAAAAAAAAAAAAAAAAAAAAAAAAAAAAAAAAAAAAAAAATGCGTAAAATCTATCATCGTATTATTTTTCACCGGATAAAATCGTCATCTCTCCGTTGACTTTCTTTTTCCGACTTTCGTTCCTTCTACTTCCATCGTTTCATTTACGTTTTTCGATACGTCGAATGATAAAATCCAACGGTGGAAAGTCAGAATGTACAGCTCGCGAAATATCGCGAATATAAAATTAAAACGCTCTCGTGTTTAATGTAACGCGAGAAGTATATGTTCGATCTACGAAAGGCGCCGTGATCTTTCTCTTTCTCTTTCTCTCTCATATATATATATATATATATATATATATATATATATATATATATATATATATACATGTGTGTATGTGTGTGTAAATGCAGATTCATACACGTATACGAAAAACGATCGTTCAGTCGTATCTCACGAGTTCAATCAACGCGAGATACAACGCCGAAATTGCGTTAATAATTGAGACGTTAAGATCGTATCGTTTTAGGGAGAGCTCATACTCTATGGTGGGAAGGTTAAAAAGTGAGAGAAATCGTAAGTTTTTCCGCCGGTCTTGCTTTTTCGATCGAAATCTACGCCGATAAAGAAGCACCGCGAAAAGTCATGAAATTCGACTCGGCTTGGAATCACTTTCGAGGATATTTCATGATCCACATCGGGACGATCAAGAGGAGAAGATATGATTTCATAAGATTCATCCTTCAAACGTATGGCGAAACGGTAGTGAAACTCGAGAGAGAGAGAGAGAGAGAGAGAGAGAGAGAAAGAATTTCTTTCTTTCTTTCTTTCTTTTCCTTCTTCTTTTCTTTCTTTTTTTATTTTCTCTTTCCTATCCCCACCTCGTCCACCCTCATCCATTGCAACGGCCGTCCCATTCCTTTTTATTTTTAAATGACCGTAATATATAATCAGGCTGATAGTAAATTCCTGAACGTTAAGGTTTCGCAAATGAACGATGGTAACGAACGTGTTAATGGTATAATTTCGCTATTAATCTTAGGTACTTTAACACGTGGAACGATATCGGTAGCTTACTTTAAAACGTGCGCGTGCACTTTAGGGTTCGATTCGAACAAGGAACGATGGTTGGAAAAGGGAGGTGGGAGGTGAGGGATACGAGGTGGATACGAGGAAGATGCTTTTGGATGTACCATCCTCCTACATCCGTGGTCTCTCGTGCTCGAGCTCACCCTAATTATACTCGATTCGGTCGCGATTTAAAGCCGTTATTCCCTCATCAATTTCAATTCTTATCCGAATCGTGGAGTCGAGTGCACCGCCATCGTCATCACCTACCACTAATACTAACACTATCCTACCAATACCAATACAGTACGATGTACTAATACCATGGCTTTTTACCATACCATCGTCTCTAACTAACACCATCAACAGAAGAAAACTTTAAGATCCATCAGGCGACTTTCGGATTTTACGATCGCTCGTTCCAATATCGCACGAACTACGACGGATAAATAATTCGATTTCGAAAGCAACCATCGACTATGGCGACTAAGGTGGAGGATGCTTATTTTGGACATTTTAACGCTTTAACGTCTCGTATTTTCCGTAAGCAATCCGAGATAACGAAATTGTCCATCCACTTTTCGATAGGTTAAATAATGCTCGGTTTCGAGTTAGTATGTGAGATTATTATTCAACGAACTCGATCGAATATCTATTAAGTATTACGGGCAATGTAAACTTCAAGAAAATAAGAGTAATGCATAATCGTTTAGATCGTATATAACATAGATCAAATCAATATTACGTCTCTTTAAGACGATTCATTACTTTTGATAATTAATGCGATATTAATATGGATGGACATTGTATTATTATAAATTTTTCGCAGATTTTTATCATGGTAAAAAATCAAGCTAAAGAGGATTCCATGGATTCTTCTTTTTCTTTTTTTTGATAATTGGTGCTTCTCTTTTCTTTTTTTTTTTTTTCTTTTTCTTTTTCTTCTTCGTCGAAGTAAGACTAGAAGTCGAAACGAAGAAAAATTTCATAAGGGACCACCACGAACAAATTGCGACAAATATTCGTTTGGTAATACGATGGCTACCATGAAGATATTAAGTGTCTACCAAATCTTTGATATATATATACATATATGTATATAATAATGGCTGTATATATATATATATACAGCCATTAAGATTCGCGAATCATCCGTCGTTGGTCCTATGTAATTACGCTCGCGATTTCGCTCTCCGTTATGTTGCCATCAATTTCTTCTCTTATCCGAAAAGACTCCCTTCCTCTCTTTCTCTCTTTCTCTTTCTCTCCCTCTCTCTTTTTCTCTCTTTCTGTTTCTCCTTAGGTTCCCCCTTCTGTTTTAAAATGCGAAGGCGTTTTAACGCTGCGAGAGCGATTCTCCTCTTGCCAAAATTCTCCTTCTTCTCTACGGTTTTATTTATTTCAACAATAAACTCGACACCTCCGAACGTTCTTGAGCTCGTTCAAAATGAGCTCTTATTGTAAGTACATCTCTCGTACGACGTCAACGCGTGCTTCAACGATGTTCGAGCTAAGTCTTATCTCTACGACCCGCGTTACGTTTCCTCTTAACGTTCTCTTATTTTCTTCTTTTTCCTTTTTGTACTTTTTTTTTTATTCATTTTCGTTCTCTCTTTTTTCCTCATTCTTTCCTTTTTCTTTTTCGTTGTCGTTCTTTTCCTTTTTTCTTTCTTCCCTTTTTTTTATTATTATTTTTTTTCTTTTTATTTATTTATTTATTTTTTTTTTTTTACTTTTATGTAATCTCTCCTGACACCACAAGAAAACGGAATCTTTCTTATGGGTCTCCTGAAATATCATCGATTACGTATAAATGTTCATGGACATTTACATATGATCGTATTCATATACGTATGTATATAAGTATATAAGTATGTTCATTACTGATAATTACTTATAAATTAACCAGACGCACGTATAGAGCGATTAAGATTTTAAAATTAAGTTGGATTTTGAAAACGAATCTCTTTTTCCCTTCTCTCTCACTTTCTCTCTTTCTCTTTTTCTACGATATGGCTGAACGCGTTTCAAAATCGAGAGAACATTAATGCTAACGAATAGGTCGTTCCTTTCGTAAAGTAGACTCTTCGTTTTAATGGGTAGGACTATCATCGAAGCCTTTCTTTCTCTCTCTCTCTCTCTCTCTCTCTCTCTCTTTTCTTCTGTTTCTTTTTTCTCTCTCTTCTCCTTTTACTTGTTCTTTTTCATTTTTCTTTTTTCTTTTTCAACGATACGAAATAAAGTACACACCGTCGCCGATTTCGCAAACGAGATTCCGTCGGAGCCTTGCATCCCGGTGAGTTCGAGTTTCTCGTGGAATTCCAGCATCCCGAATAACTCCGTTTATGCATCCGAATCGGTTGCACGGTTGCTCGATATCGCGAGATCGAGATCGTCGGATCGCGAATCGTGAACCTAGCCGGTCGTTAAAGTGCTAACCATAAAGATCCATAGGGCCGAAGGATCTTACGAAAAGTGCAGCGTGAGCGAGAACATTCGATGATATCGATCGATCGAAAGTAAAGAAGAACGATTCGTTTGTCCTATTGTTTCTTTTCTTTTCTCTTCTTTCTTTTTCTTTTATCAACCCTGAAGCAATAAGAATTCAAATAATCATTGGATAATCATTAGATGATATTATGTTTCGCATTAATATTAACAATGACGATGATTAAATATCGTCGTAAAGTATTATTTATTAAATTACGTATTATTGATCGTTGTCGCGTCTAGTACGATATGATCGATTAAATTACATAAAGGAATTTTTTACAATGAAAATTTGATAAAACAATTTGAGAATCACTGCTAGTCCGTGAACGATCTCAAGAAAGTTACAAAATTATACGGATAGGGAGCTCTATGTCGGAATCGCCATTAGTTATCCGAACGTTTCGAGAGTCCCGATGTCCTCATTTACGACTCTCTGTTAATTTCGTGGAAAAGGTTCCACGAGAGCGATGGTACGTGTACGCGGCTCCGGACCCGAAAAGATAACCACCTTGCGCAAGTCAAATGGCCGTTCTGATCCGGATGAAGGAAGGAGGAAAGGGAACGGATCGAAATAGAATTCCAACGACTCCGTCGCTCGCTTTTATTGCTTTTCTTTTTTCTTTTTTTTTTTTTTCTCTTTTCTCTTTTCTTTTTTTCGAGGAGCTCTCTAAAAAAAAGAAAAAGAGAAAAAAATAGAAGAAGAAGAAGGAGAAGAAGAAGAAGAAGAAAAAAAAAGAAAAATACGCGTGAGAACGCGCGTGAACGGCTTTTCGATCGAATTAAAGAAATCGTATTATAACTATTATCTATCTACTGTAATAAAATAAATTTCGACCGAGATTTCATTTCTTTTCTCTTTTCTTTTTTCTTTTTTTTATTTTTTTATTTTTTTCTCTTTTTTCGTCATTTCATTCTTACTTTCGTCGATTACTTCTGATTCGTTTCGATCAATATAATTAAGCTATGATATCATCCAAATAAGGGAAAAAGGGTAAGAAAGGGAGGAAGGAAGGAAGGGTGGAAGGGTGAGAGAGAGAAAGAGAGAGAGAGACAGAGAGGGAGGGAGGGAGGGGGGGGGGAAGGAAGGAAGAAGAGTAATTTTAAAATGTGAGAGGTGTGGTTCGGGGTGGAACACCAAAAGTTTTGTCGATTATTTCGAGAAAAAGGGCGTACCATGCGGATGGAACACACCACCACCAATCGAATCGGTAACGAACGATTCGAGATACGGTCGAGGATGTTACGTAGGACCACACAAGAGGCGTCCGCGCTATCCTCGACCGGGTCTCAGCAGGTAATGTTTCTTTTAAGTGCGAACACAAATTGTAACTGAGACGATGGGGCCTCTCTTGCATCCCCCTCCGAGTATTCTCCTCCTCCTCCTCCTCCTCCTCCTCCTTCTTTTCCTCCTTTTTCTCCTTCTTAGCCTCCTCCAACACCATCATCACCACCACCACCGCCTTTTGCTCTTTTCTCCTAACCTCCCCCGCTCCCCTCTTTCAAACCAGGCACCAACGCCGCGAGAGAAAATATCTGGCATATCCGATTTCAAAAGCCGTACATTTGAATCCACGATTATACGAGAGACCCAAGAGAGAAGCCATGCAGATCGCGACCCCGAGACCGAACGAGCACGAGACATTTCCTCCCTCATCTTGTCTTTATCGAAAGGGACGGAAAGAGAGAGAGAGAGAGAGAGAGAGAGAGAGAGAGACCGACAGACGAACAGACAAAGACAGATGGAGAGACAGAAAAGACAGAGAGTGAGAGAGACAGACTAGACAAACATACGAAGACAGAAAAAGAGGGAGACAGACAAAGACAGAAAGAAAGAAAGAGAGAGATAGTCATCGAGTTTGATCAAGAAAATGTATTAATTTATGAACGATATTTAAATCGAACATTTCACAACAAAAAAAAGATCCTGATTCTAATCTAATATGAAAAGAGGGGAAAAAGAAAGGAGAAGAGAAAGAAAAATAAAAAGACA
>NC_062202.1:4085953-4093453 GCF_912470025.1 Vespa velutina | reverse complement strand
GTCTCGAAGACGGTAACATCCCCGCGAACAGAAAGGCTCCGGCCAAGCAGAATCGTCGACAAGGTCCCCTCTGACCCGACGGCGATGGCAAACGATCGGCGCGCAAGAAGCGGAGTCTGAGTTATGGGCCGGTCGCGAGGGCTGTCTATCTTTCTCTCTCTCTCTCTTTCTCTCTCTCTCTCTCTCTCTCTCTCTTTCTCTCTCTCTCTTTCTCGTGTCCTTTTCTCTCTGTCTCTTTCGCTCGCTCGCATAATCTCCTTCCGGCCGGTGCACCGAAAGGCACCACCGCTATCTCGATACACGGGGAAAGCCTCTCGAGACGACGACCAAGAAGAGAGACGACGAGGAAGCAAAACGTGGCTGAGTCTCTTCGATATCGTTTACCATGACCGACCGCTTCCGAGCATCCCATATAACCGCATCGATCTATCTATCTATCTATCTATCGATCGATCGACCGATCGATCGATCGATCGATCGGTCGATCGATCGATAGATCGCTCGCACGCGATGCGTCCAATCGGTTTACTCCTTGAAACGGACACGGTCTCATTTGCCTTTTATCATTGTTATCTCTTTATTTGCGATCTCTGTGTTTACTAATAATTCTGCCTTATTTTCTTCGGTTCTTTTTTTTTCTATTTTTCTTTTTCTTTTCTTTACTTCCTATTTATTTTTTTCTCTCTCCCTCTTTTTTCTTTCTTCATTTTTTGTTGTATTCGATGTGTGCGCGTGCGTCGCTCTTTTCGTTTTCTTCTTTTCTCTCTCTCTCTCTCTCTCTCTCTCTCTTTTTGCAATCAGATATTAAATATATGTATATACGTACGTATGTACATATGTGTAAAACGTCGGAGTTAATGTTTACTTTATAAGGTCATTTTATTCATTCGTCTATCTATCTCGTTTATTTATCTATACGTATCCCATCTCTTTCTATTATGTGCTCCTTTTTTTTATAACAGCTTTCTTTTTCTTAGATATTTCCTTTCTTTCTTTGACCAACTCTCGCCCCCGTTCTAACAAACACGAGATATCCTCTCTCTCTCTCTCTCTCTCTCTCTCTCTCTCTTTCTTTCTCTATCCATCTATCTATCTCTATCTTTCTTCTTAAGAGTCTCGCGACTCTTTCTATCTATCTCTCTTTCACGAGGTACCGCCGTTTACATTAATGTATGAGGGCAATCGTAAAGGCACGATGTGTACATACGTCTCGATCGAGGTCTTAGGAGAGCAGCAGAGATTTTCTCGTAGGACGAGGACAAAAAAGTCGCGACATGCCGCAACGACGTGTACCCGATCTAATGCACTCGCCTATCCGTCTGTCCGTCCGTCTGTCCGTCCATCCGTCCGTCCGTTCGTCGGTCCGTCGATCCTTTCTTTTGTATGTACTGTTGTCGAACGATCGACCGGTCAGTGCCGAGCCAGGGTGCCGAGTCCAGATGAAGAAGACCCACTGGGGTGGCTCGAGGGTGTAGTGGGTGGGAACGGTGGAACTTCACCGATGCACCGTATCTTCGAGTAACATTATAATGTGAAATCGTGACGGCCGAGCTCGACTCTGTTGCATTCGTTGATTGTCCCTTTCATTATGCTGATCGACCTTTCGTCGATTTAATGCAATTAACATATACACATATACAATGCGGCACTCGGACAGAAGAGACCCTCCCCTTTCTCTCTTTCTCCTCTCTCTCTCTCTCTCTCTCTCTCTCTCTCTCTTTTTCTGAAGAAATATCTCGAGATATATTCGGTAAGAGAAATAATTCAAATCGAGGGAGATGATTATCTCGATAATTTTACAATTATTAAAAAGAGATTATTATGTATATATGTAACCTATGTAAATTCTAGAAATAATCTTACAGATACATTTTACAATATATACGATATATTTATATGTATATAAATATATATATATATATATATATATATATATATATATAAATATGCAATGATATAGAAATATTATTCCTTGTAGATATATCTAACATTAATCTGAATTTATAAAAATAATGAAACGATGATTTTACAATCCCCCAACTGATATTCCGTTACTCGTTCGTCTATATATTTTTCACCATGTATTTTCTCTATCCACTCGCATGGTAGGGTATATACATACGTGTACCGAGTATGCTGTCAGGAACTCAACGAAGAGAAGGAAGAAGAAGGAAGGTGGTGGAGAAGAAGGAGAAGGAGAAGGAGAAGAAGGAGAAGGAGAAGAAGAAGAAGAAGAAGAAGATGAAGAAGGGAGGGAAGGAGGGCCGGTGAAGAAGAGGTCGACCGAGAGGTCGCTCGGTAAATTGGTCGCGCGGTGGCGTTACCGTTGATCTACGGCAAGAGACGCGATAGTTATGGAAAGGTTACGGCGTTCTGCGGAACGTTCGATAAAACGTCCTCCTCGTCGTCCTCGTCTCGACTTTACTCGTAGAAACGAGCTGTCCTCGGGATGGTGCGCGGGGAGCGAATCGTAAATCGCGGAATCGCAACCGCGAGCATTGCCAAAGAGGAAAAATCGCGTGCACGCGCGACGAACAGATCTTCCGTGTTCGATCTTTCTCGTTTCTCTTTCTTTCTCTTTTTCTCTCTTTCTCTTTCTCACTCTCTCTTTCTATCTCCTTCCTTTTTACGATCGTTACAATAGACTTTTTTTTTATCAATTTTTAACTCGTTCGATTAATAATAAATCGTTTATTATTTATATATATATATATAAACGTAAATATTTACACTCGCGATTCGATATTAAAGATTTTGATTGGGGCCAGGCGGGATGGGAGTAGGAAGCGGGAATAGGAGGGCTTGTAGTATGAGATGGATAGTGTGGATGGGTCATGGTAACGATAACATTTTTGATCGATCGAGGCCGATCCGAGAGAACGGAAAGCGGAGCAAATGCATGGCCGAGCAGAACGGTTTATACAGCCGTGAAGAGTATCGAACGCGTTTATTAACGTAATTTATCCGACTCGACGACAGGGACGTACGAGGGAAAGCGAGGAGAACTCGAAGCCTTTCTCTCTCTCTCTCTCTCTCTCTCTCTCTCTCTCTCTCGATTATATCACGAAAGGACGGCCTGCACCCACCTCGTTACGATTCTCGATCGGTCCAGCGGCGGAGGCTGGCTGGGTTAGTTGCTCGGTTCGCTTGCTCGCTCGCTCGCTTGCTTGCTCGGTTGGTTGGTTGGTTGGTTGGTTGGTTGGTTGGTTGGTTATTTGGTTGCTGGCAGCCACCCGAAGAAAGCATTCCTGGCTGAGCATCCGAGGTCGTTTTAATCTGCCGCGTCGAGAGCTCGACTTTCTGCTACACCCACGCCCGTGTCATCGATATATCACGCTCTTCTTCCTCCTTATTCTCTATCACGCCGAAAGTTACTCCGTGCGACGAATTTGGCCTCGAAGACGACGTTCGTTCGGAAGATGATGAAGAAGAAGAAGAAAAAGAAGAAAAAGAAGAATAATAATAAAAGAAAGATGCTCGAACGTTTCTTGGCCTTTTTTGGCTTCGAAAAGAATAAGACGAGGAGATACATGTGCATCCTCATTCAGAAAGAAATTTCACCGTATTCGAGATACATACATATATATACACACACACACACACACATATATATATATATATATATATTTACATATATACGTACAGATATAGGATATGTATATTTGTTACTCCTTTTGCGTTCTATAATCAGATCAATCGATCGTTTGGTCGATCGATTTATTGAATCGGCAAAAGATCGGTAGAGAGATCTATTTTTGTCCCGATAAATGTAGTATTCATATATCTCTTAAGTAAAGGTATGCAGGAGAACGCGTAATCTGGCGAGTACGACAGGTCGATTGGCACTCGCGTGGGAGTCGACACGGTTTCTCGATGTATGTCGAGCAACCGTTTCCACGATGAATCGTGTCTCGAGCGGCACGCGAGTGTCGCCGCGAACAAGCCATGCGAAACGAATGTTGACTTCTCTTTCTATCACCTTGTCTATCTTTTTCTCTTCTCTCTGTTTTTCTATCTCTATTTCTCTCTCTCTCTCTCTCTCTTTCTCTCTCTCTCTCTTCGTAGCTGCTTGTCGCGTTATTAATGGATGCGAACGTGCGTTACGATTCGTTGTCCAGCAAGAAATCTTTCGTCCTTCTCCCGTTCAAAGACGATGAACGTTTGTAAAGTGTAATTGCCTTGGGGCAAGATGGAGCACTTTGCTTCGAGAGAATATGTAATGAGTAGCATGGGATAGTAGTATTGTGATAATAGTTACTTTGTTATTATAATAGGCAACGCGTTCTAATGATGAATACGAAAGTGATCACGTTTGAATCTCGATTGTTTGAATATAAATGCATAGAAAATTTTTTTTCACTTCTTCTCTTTTCTCTTACCTGTTTCTCTTCTATGTTTTTACATTTTTATTTTTATTTATTTATTTATTTTTATTCTTTTTCCTTTTTTTTTTCTTTTTTTTTTTTTTTTTTTTTTTTTTTTTTTTTTCTTTATAAAACACGTGTACCTTATTACATGGAACTAAACGAAGAGCATATACTTTGTTTTTCCTACGACGTGAAATTAATGATTTGACTGAGACGAAAGGATGAAAAAAGGAAACGAAGAAAGAAAAGGATAGAAAAAGAAATAAAAAGATGAAAGGATACAAGAAAAAAAAAAAAAAAAGAAAAAAAAAAAAGAGAGAAAGAAAGAAATACAAAGAAACCAGTTTCGGAAGCTCGTAATATATCGATCTTCGAATGAAAATGGTCTAATATCATTGAAGACCTACGCCTATTCCGGATGCGATCGGGTCGGGACGCCATTAATAACGACGCACTTACCGATCCCATGGCAGGTGGTAGACCGCATGAAAGTCACGACCTGACATTTGCTGCTTGGGTTGCCCGCGCCCGATCGCGTCTCGAGAGCCGATCGCGATGCAATTTTTCCACGCGCCGTTGCTTCGAGAGCGAGCAAGAGGGCAATTTCAAGTGTAACGGCTATTCACCATAGGCATCAACAACAACTACCAACGCTAATATCATCACCATCACCATCACCATCACCACCACCACCATCATCATCATCATCATTATCATCACGACCATCACCATCGGCAACACCGTCATCGTTAAGAAGAGAACAGCAACGTAAGCAACGATCATCCATCCAGAGGACGAAGATGACGACGATGACGACGAACCACTTTCTCCATCTAATCCTAATCGGCCTAAGCACCTTTTTACTTTCAACGATCGACGACCTCCTTCGATTTCCTCAAACCGATCGTATCTAGATTATGTGAATTATATAAGTACCTATGTTATATTCTCTTTCTCTCTCGCTCTCTCTCTCTCTCTCTCTCTCTCTCAAACATACGAATTATAATAGATACATTGGCTGGTCTATTGTCTACTCTTTTATTCTGAAAATCGCGAGAGATCGATTGTGCAATCGTGTTATTTCAGATTAAAATCGATCGACGATATTACCTAATAATTTTCGATAAAATTTTCGTATCGATTTCGTGTACGTGATCGTACGTAGTTAATAGACCTACCCTCGATTCTCTCTCTCTCTCTCTCTCTCTCTCTCTCTCTCTCCCTCTCTCTTTCTTCCCCCCGCCCCCATCTATCTTTTTATTTTTCTCTCTTTTCCCTTCTTTCGTGAGCGACGTATTAAGGCTAATTCATTTTACACGATCACGCGAATAAGGATTCTAACGAGAACACGGTAAATCCCTGGCTCAAACGTTAGACTCGTTGTTGCGATAACGATATTTCTTTGATAGTAATTACGTTAATATAGAGTTAGTAATAAATGCAAATCGCAGGACGGACGGACCGTAAGTTTCTTATTCGAGCAAGGCGCGAAGCCGGCAGTAATTACCCGTTAGAAAAGAGCGAATATCAAATATAATATGGGACGTATCGGTGCGTTTATTGCTCGGGTTATTATATATCGTATGTTTTATAATATTCGAAGGTGGAAGAAACGCGTCTCTCGATCTTAGTGAGAAACAGACAGACAGAAAAAGAAAGAGAAAGAGGGAGAGAGGGAGAATAACATGAGAAAATATATTCATAGTTAACGCTGAAAGACTTTTACGATCGATCAATTACGATCTCTAAGAGAGTGCATAACCTAATATGAAATGTCCACGATTATTGGATTTACGAAATGAAGATTAATAATAAAACCAAGATGATCGAAACTCATCGAATATTTCAATAATCTCGAGGCAATTGCTTTTTGCCACGGGTATTAACGTCGACGTAATATTCATAAGTTATATGTATTACACTTTAATTTTTATCGTTCTTATAAATTACATCGAACTCGTTATATACACTACGACGTAAGATAGTTTTGTGTGTGTGAGAGAGAGAGAGAGAGAGAGAGAGAAGGAGAGACACTTTCTTATCCTATCAACGACAAATAAAAAAAGGAAAAAAAAAAGACAGGAGAAAGAAAATATTTATGTAGAAATGTGTGGGTGAACGTATAAAAGGGATTATTGATATAAAAAAAAAAAAAAGAAAGAAAAGAAAGAAGAAAAAAAAACAAAAATCGAGTTACGCGCCTACGCGCTTACGACACGCGCGAAATGTGAATCAGCCATAACTCCTTTCTTCTCTTTCGACGAAGTCGAATGGATTCGAACGTTCCGAAAGAGAAGGTTCCGAAGGAGAAGAAAAAGGAAAGTAAAAGAGAATGAGAGAGAGAGAGAGAGAGAGAGAGAGAGATTTCTTCGTTTCGAGGTAAAACTCGTTTTTTCTAGGATTTTCAGACAAATGCGTCGCAAAGAAAAGTGAAAGAGAAAGAGAAAGAGAGAGAGAGAGAGAGAGAGAAAGAGAGAGAGAGGGAGAGGAAGAAAAAAAAGAGAGGATCGCTCAAACGATCAATCGATCGATCGATCGATCGATCGATCGATCGTTCGTTCGTTTCTCGGAGGATCGAAATCTTCGATAACGTTACGGCTTCACGGCTCGAGATCACGATAATACGATCCGACGTGCACGTCGAATTAATTACCACGTGTTCGCACGGACATTTTTTAGGTTTTTCTTTTTTACTTTAATTTTCTTTTTGTACTTTTTCTTTTCTTTTCATTTTTATTATTATTATTTTTTTCTTTGATTTTTTTTTTCTTTTTAATTTTTTTTCTCGTACACGCCTTCCCCCTCTCCAATATCCCACCAGACCTCATTCTTTTCCTCTTTATTCACCGAGGGCGACCGAGCGTAGCCCGAAATTATTTTTTCGGGGCGTAAGCGTTGCTAGAGAGTTAATTAATACGCCACGATAATGCGAAAGGAGATAAGGAAGAGGCGCAAAATAACATTACGCTTAACGATCGCGAGGCCTCGCACCGAATTAATTCGATGTTCATTAAAACGTGAACGCCAGGTAAGAGAGCAAGAGAGAGAGAGAGAGAGAGAGAGTATGATAGATAGATAGACAGAGAAAGAAGAGAGGAAGACTTATCGCAAAGAAAAATTAAGTGGTATCGAC